>NW_026057584.1:1599815-1624078 GCF_023721935.1 Panthera uncia
GGTCAGGCAAGTGAGGGCCAGGTCAGCGAGTGTCAGGTCAGGGAGGGCCAGGTCAGGGAAGGTCAAGTCAGTGAGGGCCAGGTCAGGGAGGGTCAGGTCAGGGAAGGTTAAGTTACAGAGGGCCAGGTCCGCAAGGGCCAGACGGGGCTGACACGTGCTGGATTTGCCACCTTCTCAGCAAGAACATTGGCCCGTACTCTCCAGAGGTGTCCTGGAAATGAGATCATCTTCAGAAACCTCCAGAAAGAAGGGTAAAAATTGCTTTGCAATGCTGGGGTCCTCGGGCCCTTGAGCAGAGAAAGGAGGGAGACGATGGGTGTGTGGCCTTGTCCGTGGTATCAGGTGACCCAAGGGCCGTTCTGAGATCATCGCACCTGACGTTGACTGAGGGGTCTGTTGTATTCAGTAGCAACCTCCCTAAATCAAACTAAAAGTACCTGAGTATAAGGTTGAAGGAACCATCAGAATGGTCGTAGTACCTCTGGGTAGCAGGGTCTGATTATTCCTTGACTTTCATGTACCTTCTATTATGTGTCTCTTGAAAACGGAAAATATATTTTCTTTTTGAAAGGGTCTTGACTAGAGGGGATGGGCACCGAAGCCCGCAGGTCACAAGTACCCCCAGTGACAAGGGTAAGGCTGTGACCCGGCAGCCCTCCGGGGTCGGGGACGGCTTCCTGCCTGTGGCCAGACGTGGCGGAGAAGCCCATGGACAAGATGCAATTCTAGGCTGGCTCGCAGGCCGGTGGTTCATGGTTCTGGGTCAGCAGCTCCCCAGACAGTTCTCAGCTGACCTTGGACCACGTCAGCGCCTTGCAAGCATACAGGCTTTGTGAGTTACGTGTGTAATGTTAGAAAGTATAGTTGAGAAACCATGTAGATGTTTATTTGTTAATTTATTAAAAATTAACCATAACAACCCATCACATGTCAGCACAGATAACATACTTTTTACCAAAAAATCTTTATTTGTTTTTGAGAGATAGAGAGAGACAGAGCATGAGTGGGGGAGGGGCAGAGAGAGAGAGGGAGACACAGAATCCGAAGCAGCTCCAGGCTCTGAGCTGTCAGCACGGAGCCCGACGCGGGGCTCGAACTCACGGACCGCGAGATCGTGACCTGAGCTGAAGTCGGACACTCAACAACTGAGCCACCCAGGCGCCCCTCAGATAGCATACTTTTGATGAGAAATAATTATGTGTTTCAAGACACAAAGGAGCAAAGTGGCTTTCGAATGTTTCTGTTTTGCGGGTCTCCTTACTGTCGGGCTTTACCAGAAGCCTTCCCGCGTCTGCTTCCGCATCTGGTTGTTGCTGCCTGGTGTCGGGGTTGAAGCATATGAAGGAAATCTGGCCTCGCACGGGCGCGTGGTTAGCAAACAGCAGAATGTTTCAATAGTGTTTCGGGTAATTGTGGGGATGGCTCTTAGATGCCACTCTAACTGGACAATGGAAGTTCCCTGACGGAAGTCAGGCCGTCGAGGGCTGGGGCCGCCCCGAGCCCGGACCGCACGAAGCAGGAACAGCCCTGCTCTCTGTGGCTGCCTCTCGCTGCCTGCGGCCCGGACCCCCTCTCTCCAGCTCCCCGTGCCGCCTCGGCCACGCCCGTGTCTCTGCAGGTCCTACCGGGCACAGCGACGGTTTCTTGAGCTGTTTCACAGCAGCCCCGTGGGGCTACTAAACCCCGAGACATTTCCAATTCCAGAGTTCTCTTCTCTCCCGGCCAGGGACTGTCCCAGGCGGGGAGTGGGGGGCCGCACCACGCGAGGGTGGCGGGAGGTGCTCTGGGGTGGGGCCGAGAGTTCTCGGGGAGCCACACCCCGTCCGTGTGGGTCCCTGAGTTCTGGTCCCACCGAATTGTATCTCCCCCAGTTGGCTGGGCCAACCTCTCCCTGTGCCCCCGGCTTCCGGGGGATCCGGCCCCTCCCCCACAGGGCCGCTCGGCCGGCCCAGATGCTCTCCCTCACCTGTGTGGGGTCCACATCTGACCCCACCCTTGACCAGAGCAGGTGGTTTAAGCCATCCCTGCAGCTGAGGTTTCTGTGAGGTCCCCTCACTTGGCCCACAATTACGGGGCGCCCCTGTCCCCCAGTGTCTTTGAGGCAGGTGAGAGCGAGCACGCTGGCCCCCCGCCAACTCACGGTGGGCACTTGGCTGCCTCCGAACGGCAGGAGGGCCTGCGGGCGAGCCGGGGAGCCAGGCCCACACCCCCCAACCCCGGGTCCTCGGTGGTGGGAAAGGGCCAGTTCACATTATGTCACCCTGGTGTCCTTCCGTGACAAATGTTTTGTGGCAGATACCGGGAGAGCAAGACGTGACTCCAGAAAGTCCTCCATGGCTGGACAGAACCTGGTCAAACGTTCTCTCCGTACGAATCATTCTCTCCATACGAATCAGTGCCTAATATGCGGGGGTCGGGGGGGTGGGGTGGGGGCGTTGTCCAGGAAGGACATCAACACCAGCCCTGCCCTGAAGCTACTTGTGTGGCCGCTCTCTGTCCACATGCCATCCCTTTCTGGGACCAAGCAGCCTCATGGCCTTTATCGGGTGTTAGTGACGAGCAGGGAACCAGGAGTCCATTGTCTGAAAACCCCTTCACAGTGGGACACCGGGTGAGAGCTGGCCCCAGAGAGAAAAGATGGGGTGGGGTAGGGACCTGTGGCAGGTCTGGGCCAGGCTCTAGGAGGCACATGCACCGAGTCACATTTCCCGGCTGTCTAGCGAGGAATCCACAGGAAGAGATGGGACGAGGCCGGAACATCTCCGAGAAAATCCCAGCACTGTTTCCACAGGTGGGCTCCTCCTGAATTCAGTGCTGATTGGTCAACTGTGCACAATCTTCTCATGGAGTTTAACCGTTGGGCAGCGCTAACTTTAGTGCCTGTGTTCTCGGGGATGAGGAACCTGAAACCCTTTCTCTCTGATCTCATGCATTCATCAGCCACCGAATGGTAATGCTGCGTAACAACCTGCCCCCCCCCCCCCGCCCCCGACTCCGGGGCTGTTGCAACAAACATTTGTTCTAAAATTCATGGGTCTGCAGGTCAGCCGATGTCTGGCTCGTCCAGGCTGGGCTCGGCTGGTGGCTCTTCTTCCCCGCGTAGACTGGATGTGGCTTCCATTGAGGATCGGGATCTGTCTGGTCCGTGTGCGTCATTTCGGGGCTGCAGAAACAGCAACTACTTGAGGACATTTGTCTCAAAGAGCGTCACAGATGAACAAGAGCTCTGCTAAGCTAGCTTGTGGCTCATCGTAGTCTACTAATATTTCGTCAGCCAAGACACGTCACCGGGCCGAGCTTCAAGTCTGAGACGGGCAAGTATTCCACACCGATCTGGCAGACAGAAGCAGTAAATGCTTCTGAATCATAATCCACATTTGTCTACCCAGGCTTCATCTGCCGCCTTTGAAGAGGGGCAGGATGAAAAGCCCGATTCTAGGGTGACTCCTGAATGGGCGCCTGTGTTCAGCCGGTGTGAGGCTTACCCTTATTGCCCCGGGTCACAGTGGTTGAATGGAAGTTCCTAGAATTACAACTGGACCAGCACAGGTGGCGAGGGGATATGAACGAAGTCGCAGGCAAGCAGGCCGTTGTCTCCTCTGGGAGGACAAAGACTGGCCTTGCCCGGAGCTGGTCCGTAAGATGCTGCACCGTGATGGAACAAGGGCGCTGGAACCGGTCCACGAGACTCTTCACTCTGATGGCACAAGGACGCTGGAGCCGGTCCATGGGACACTGGGCTCTCAAGGAGCGAGGACAATGTAAATTACTGCTTATTTCCAAGTGCCTCAGGCTATTGACTTGAACCCCTAACGGGTTAGCAGGATGGCCTGGGGAAGAAAGTGCACGATGGACGAGGGGCTGAATGTTCTCAGCTATAGACGGAAAGTGTGAGATGCCCATGGCACATGTGAAATTCTTCTCCCTTCTTGGAGACAACGCTTGGAGAGAACCATGATGGTCAGCAGGCCCGGGACCCAGGGGCACTCTCTGGTGGCCGGGAGCCAGAGCATTCCCGGAGGAGCAGTGGTGGGAGCAGGTGAGGGACGGGTGCCCAGGCCGGACGTTGTTTGTGCCAAAGTGCGTGGGGACCCCTCCTCCCCAGGGAAGGGGCAGTGAGGAGGGGCCGGAGCCGCAGGCGGACTTTGCCCCGGGTCCCTTTCCTTTCCTGGTTGCACTCCTGGTCACCCGAGGCCAGACAACCCTGGGATCCCCCCCACAGCCCAGTCCAGGGGCCACACCAGAGTCCCTTGAAAAGATAAATCAACACTCAAGTGACTCCTGACCATATTAGGAGCGAGGGTTCTGGGAGGGTTGGGCGACGGCCAGGCCGGGGCTGTGGCTGTGGGGGCAGGGGCCTCATTGACCCCACCCAAGGGCCACGTCTCCTGGAGCCACGCTGTCCCCTTGCTGGCTCAGCTTGGGTTCTTACCCAATAACGGTAGTGCGTGTACATGGAAGAAAAGGGGGCGGCAGGGAAGGCACTGAGTCCAGGAGGCGCGCGAGCGGACCCGCGGAGCCTGTCACTGCCACCCGCTCGGTGTGTCTCTCGGACAGACACGTGTCCAGCCGCACGCCGCTGTGCTGTCTGACGGTGAAAGCGCCTGGGGCTTCACGAAGGCTTTGGTACGCGGTCTCTCACGCGTGTCGTGCACAGGCTGGGTCTCCCACGTTGACACGCGCTGGTCTAAAGATCTGCTCGCGATGCGTCAGCGTTTGTAAACCAGACCCTCGGAGAACATTTCCAGGACAATACTCGCACCGCAAAAACACGGCGATCATGACAGGTGTCGACCACCTCAGCCACCTTCCTCCCGCGAGGCTTTGCTGGCCGCATTGCTGGGACGAAGGACGTGGGTGCTGGTGACCTGGGTGGTGGCCGGCTTGTCAGGGTGGCTCTCCCGCGCCCACGGACCCGCGCCTGCCACGAGGGAGGGAGAGGCCGTTCTCAGGGCCTCGGGCTGGTGTCAGCCCCCCTCTTCTTTGCCGGGAGCAACGATGGGTGCATCGTCTCCCTGACTCGTGTCCCTTTAATTCTGTGTGAAGCTGAGTGTGTTTTTCATAGTTACTGTCTCCGGGCTGGGTTTCAGTTCTCAGTATTTTCTGGACTGAGACAGCCTCCCTCGGGGACAGGACGATCTAATCAGGTTGATTGCAGGCCGGAAGACACAGCTTTCTGGGAGCAAGAGGGTCCTGTCTGTGGCTGGATCCCGGTGCCCACATGGTTTCCTGGGCGAGGCCTCAGCAGCTGATCTGAAATGAAGGTCCTTGGAGTCAAGGGCCAGTGCCTGGGCCTTATGCTCTGATCCCATGGCCCGTCCCCTTCTCTGGGTGGCGGGGAAGGAGGCAGTGGGCCTGTCCCCTTCTCTGGGGAAGAGAGTCCTTCCTTGGTCCCCATGGGCCTTGCCCTCCAGCCTCAGCCTCACCCCAGTGGTGAGCAGGGGACCCTCTTCCATTATCCACGACACCAGCACCCCATCCTACAGGGTGCCGTGAGTAAGGGCCTGGTCCCCGAGGCTGGGGTCTCTCAGACCCCCAGGAGCACACATCGCTGCCCCACAGCAGTTCAGCTCCAGGAAGGAGAGGAGAGGGATGGGCCCTCGGGCTTTCTTGGCCACTCCCCCTTCCCAGGCCCCACCCACCTGGATGGTGGTGCCGGACCCCCCTCCCGCCCCCACACCGACACCCCTGCCTGCTTAGCGTCCCTCCTGCTCGGTGGGTGGCCCCCACCTCTGTCCCTGGGACAGTCTCATCCCTCTGTGCAGACCCAGACCACGTGTGCCTTCCCTCTCCTGGCCTCTGCCTGCCTGTCCTTTCAGGTCCCCCCCCCCAACCCCGACGGCTCTGAGTGACCCTTGGCTTCACCCATGGTCTCCCCACTGGGACTAGGCTGTGCCGGGAGGCCTGGCTGTGTCCTGTGCTCCACAGCGTCCCGGAGCACAGAGAGGGCACAGGAGGGCTGGCTCCAGGGTGTTATCGAACAGCTGAGGCCAAAACTGCAGCAGAAGGAACAGAGGCGTTCACCTCATGGATCAGGGCTGCGGGGCTCACAGCCGGACGTGAAGGCTGTTGTCACGGGAGCTCACGTGCGCTGGACACACCGCGAGGCGTGGGCCTACGACTGACGTGTGTGACCTCGTTTAAAGACGGCGAAGCGCCAGGAGGAAGGAAATGTCAGCCTGGTTTACAGAGAAATAGGGGCCAGGAGAAATGAAGCAACGGGTGACCCCCCATCTCCAGCCCCCGGGGTGTCCCCAGGGCCCACGGGCTGGGTTTCAGCAGAGTTGAGAAACTTTCCTTGTGGGCCAAGGCCCCCTGTCTTCAGAATCATTGCGGCCGCTCTTCCAGGCTGGCCTTCCAACAGAGGGGAGGGGTGGCGCTGGGGCGCGGGAGAGATGCAGGGGGCCCCCTACTCAGTGTCGAGCCCCTGGGCTCTGTCCTCTGCGCTGGGGGCCAGAGGGGGTTCTAGAAGGCCAGGAATTACTGGGGAGGGAGTGGGTGCCCTAGCACCCTGGGACCGTGCCCAGACCTCTGGGGGGGGGGGACGTGGTACCCGCAGCAACCCACCCACCCCTCCCTGCCCCGGTCACAAACCCCTCCAGCGGGAGCCCCTGCCCCCAGCAGCAGCCCAGCCGCCCCTCTCATGAATATGCATCAGTAGCCTGCTCCCCACCCCCTCCAGCCCCCCCCTTGCAGCCACCCCTCCCCAGAGAAGGCACTTATCTCTGCTGGTGAATAGGTTGCTGTTGTGGGCAGGGCTGCAGAATTTTAATGACTTGCAAAATATAGTTAATTATGTAAAAAGACATCTTCTGCACATTTTCATGTAAATGAGACATATTAATTGGCCTGGGTAGTGGTGAGAAGGGCCTGGTCCCCGGAGGGGCGGAGCGGGGGTCCTTGATGATTCTGAAGTAGGTGCTTGTCAGACAGCCAGGTAAAGAGGAGAAACAGAGAAGCGCAATTGTGACCCATCCAATTAATCCCACCCCGGGCCGCGGGCTGTAACCCAAACCGTGAGAAAGCGCTGCCCGCGAGTTCTCGCCGCTGCCCCCGTCAGTGAGAAGCCAGGGAACCTCGGGGCCGCAGGGAAAGTGGCTTGGGGGGTCCCCGGGGCCCCGGGGGCGATCGCCTCCTCCCTCACCCCGCTGGTCCTTAGCCAAGTTCTGGAAAGCGGCCCTAAGGGTTGGTGACGGTCTCGCCCCTGTGGGGACGAGGACGGTGTCCACACCGGGTCCAGGCCAGTCAGGACGTTTTGAGTCAAACAAATCCGCCCCTTCTTCAGAGGGCTGGAGCGGACGTTTCTCCAAAGAAGTGTCCCAGGGGCCGACAGCACGCGAAAGGCCCGCGAAGAGACGCTCAACGTGGCCGCTCAGCAGGGCGAGGCCGTGCAGACCCGGGAGCCGTCTGTGTCGCTGGCTGGAGGGCAACGTGGCCCAGCCGCCGCACAGAACGGTTCGGCAGTTTCTCGAAAGGTAGGGCACGGCGTTGCCACGGGACCTAGCAAGCCCCCCTGGGGCCGCCTGCCCAAAGACTTGAAGGCAGGGTCTCGAGGAGGTGTTTGTGCGCCGTGGGCCCAGCAGCGTTCCTGACAAGAGCCAACAGGTGGGAGCAGCCCAGGGTCCACGACAGAGGGACGGAGAAGGAAGATGTGGTCCGTCCACACGGGGGAAGGTGATCCCGCCCGAACAGCCCAGGACGCTCTGACGCCTGCTACCGCGTGGCCAGACCTCGGGGACATCGTGCTCAGTGAAATGAGTCGGACACAGAAGGACAGATATTACACGATGCCACTCGTATGCGGTCCCTAGAGGAGCGGAACTCACAGAGGCAGAGGAAGATTAGAAGTTCCCGGGGACCGGAAGGGGGGGGGGGGAGCTGGAGTTGGACGGGTACAGGTTCCGCTGGGGAACAGGGAAAAGCTCGAGGTGTAGACGGTGGTGACGCGGGAGCAGCACCGCAAAGGGCTTCACGCCGCCGGGCTGGACACTTACGAACGCGGTAATAATCTTTAAAAGTGTCTGCCTCTCAGCCAGCACTTGCTGGTGCCCTCGTCCGGGCCTGTGCCCATCTGGGCGGGTGAGAGGCGGACTTCTTGCCGGATCTCTCGGGGACGGCTTCTGGGCCCTCCCGGGGCCTCCTGCCAGGGCAGCGGGGCTCGGCGGGAGCGGCCGGGGCAGCAGCGGCCGAGGGCGCCCTCGGTCTCGGCCCTTCCTCCCGGCGCTGCTTCCTGAAGCCACCAAGGGTCACTTCACCGCATTCCCAGGCCCGAATCAAACCTGATCTGCCCCACCTGGCTCGTCTTTCTGAAGCCCCCGCGGGTGCCCCAGAACGGCTGGGGGGGACTGGGGCCCCCGGAGGCCTCTGCTCTCCCTGGGAAACGCCGTGGGAGAGCCGCCAACAATGGGCTTCTATCTCCGGGGAGAAACCCGACCTGAGGCTCCCCATCCAGCAGCGCCACGTCCTTACTGGGACTGGCGGCTCGGCTAGCTCCACTTAGGAAGAAACCCGACCTACCCTCGGCTGTCGCCCTCCCGAGTCTCCCCGGCTTTGAAAACAAGAACGGGGAGAACAACACGACCCCGCCCCCCCCCGCCCCGCAAAGCCTGACGGGCAGCGTGGCTCCCTGGATCTTTTCAGAAAGCTTCCCGAAGCCCCTGGGGATGGTGGTGGGGCCCGGGGGATTTGGGCAGGCCCGGGGCACGCTGCACCTGCTGCGGTCTCGGCTTTCCAGCCAGAGGCCTTGGAGACTGTGCTCCCAAGCAGCAGGTCTCGCTGTCACCCAAACTCACAGACCCGAGCTCTGGACAAAAGTCACAGCCGGCAGGCACCACGGCAGCCAAAGTGGAGGGACGCAGAAAAACTGATCTCATTTCCCAAAGTCCCTGCCCTGCGGACCCGGCCCCGTGTGAGAGGCACTTCCCTGGCCAAGACCCAGCCAGTGGACACAGGGCCCTCCCCGAGGGGATGGCAGCTGTTTCCCCGGGACTGGCCTCAGTGCCTGGGTCCCCGCACCCTTCACCGGACACACCAGCCAGACCTGCTGAGGACAGCTTAGCTCCAGGTCCAAAGCTCGGGCCGCGGGAGGACCGAGCTGACCGGGGCCTCCCTAGACACGGCCCCACAGCTCCAGGCCACCCGTGACTCGGCCTGTGAGATGCTTTCCCGGCCACGCTGAAGGCTCGCGTGGGGATGAGAAAACCCGACGGAAATGAGGCTTTAAAAAGAGGGAAGTGGGTGCTGCCTGTGTGATTTCAAGGGGGCGCATCTCCCTCCCTGGAATTCCCTACGATTTCCAATCGTAGGACAAGGATGCAAGTCTGGAGGGAGTGTCGGCCCCTGAGTCCCCGGACCCGCAGCCTTGGGCCTGGAGATCCTGACCTGCTCGTCCCCCCGGGGCCACCGGGGGACCCACACATGGGGGGGTGTGAAATGGCGAGACAGAGCACGGGAGACAGCCACAGACCCCGCAGAGTGTGAGTTCAGGAGGCCATGGAAGGTTCTGGAAGCTGCTCCGAGGGTTGGGACGGGCCCGGGCACTTAGGGCCACCCGCCTAAGGGGGCAGCGGTGCGGGAGTGTGGGGTGAGACTCCAGGGGCCCCGCTGGCCCCCTCCCAGGCCCTCCCGCCCAGAGGAGGCTCCTTCACGAGGGGGGATCCCTTCCCTCGGTGCATTTGCGTATGCGTGAGCATGTATGCACAGAAATACCACCTTAGCTCCATGCTTCTGCGGCCTTCCCGTCAGCACGTCTGAGAGGTCTGCTGGGTCAGAAGGGACTCAACTTGTTCACGTTGGCTCCACGCGGGATCCACGTGTGTCCACACGTTCCCGTGTCTTCGTGGCCAGCAAGGCACTGGCGGTCACTGCTCCTAACGCCTCCCGGGAGCGGCCTCTGACGCGAGCTGGGCCCCGTGGCCAGCCCCGCTGGGTGCTCTTGGCTGCGTCCCGGTCCCCCGACTCCTGCGCACACACGGCTGGCTGTGCTGAGACAGCGTGTCCGCAGACGCCTGAACGGAACCGCCGGCTCGGAAGGCACACACGTGAGGAGCTTAGATTGAATCTGTCCGTTGCCTCTTCAAGGCTGACGGGACCCGTGCGCACCTGCCCCCCCCCCCGACCTTGGCTGTCGGGCCGCACCTGTCCCCCTCCCGCCCCACAGCCAGGCCCGGCTGCTTTCGTTGCTCATCCTGGCTCCCCATGTGGTTCCGGATCTTTCCAGATGTTTCTGGGCTTTTTTCCCCTGTGAGCTGTATCCTCATGTCCTTTGTCTCTTTCTTTTGAGCAAATGTGTCCTTTTCTCAGGGATTCGGGGGGCTTGTGTCCTCGGGGTGCAAATCCTCCTCGTGTCTGACCTGTCACAATATTCTCCACCCGCTGCGTGGCTTCCTTGCCACGTGAAATGCTCACTGGCCGGTGTTTCCAGCCTCTAGAAGTGACCGGTGTTCATGGGGTAGAAGTCTCGTGGCAGCGGGCACGTCCACCAAGGTCACAGAGCGTGTTCCGAGAGGCCGCCTGCACTCTGTGCCCTCCTGGAAGGCTCTGGGCCTGGCAGGGCTTGGCCCCAGGTCAGCCCAGGTCCTCACCTGTCGTGGCCGGGAGAGCTGCTGCTGGGCCACGGCCCGGGCGCCCTGACTCAGAATGCCTGCCGACCACGAGCAGTCCATGCCGTGGTTCGTTGATTCCTCCTGCCTTTGACGTCGTGGGGTCACCACCTGCCTCCCAGCCACACCATGTGGCCATGCTGTAATCTCTCCTGTGGTCCTGGCCGCGGGCCTGACGCTCTGTTTGCAGCTGACATGGTAACCCAAATCCCTGGAGCCTGTTGTGTGGCCTCGGAGGAGCCAGCGAAGGACCCCGGACACCTCAGGGGGTGGTGGGGGCTCACGGATGCAGCCTGCAGGATGCAAAGGGCCAGACGGCAGAAGAGCTCGGCCTGGAGCACAGGGCTGGGAGCCCGGCCCTTTCTGGATTCATGGTGAGGGAGGTGGCGTGGGTTGGGTCACTGGCCCTCGGCCCCGGGCCCGCCCGGAGGGATGTCATGCCTTGCTCAGCTCCTGTGTGCAGCCATTCCGGAGGGACTGCTGGACCCAGGACACGGGGGCTCAAGAATGTTGGCAGGGTCGCCCTGAAACACCCACCTGCACTGAGGTGCTCTCGAGGCAGGGCCTGACTGCCCCCGGCTCGTGAGGGCCGGCAGGGCACGTGAAGCCCAGGGAGGGCCTCGAGCAGAGGGCAGGTGTGGGTCTTGGGCCACATCACGTCCCTGCACCCGAGGTCCCAGGCCCCTGCTCTACACGGCCCCTCACTCATCCCACAGCCCGGAGAGGACAAGGTCCTTATGAACCCAAGTCCACCGGGCTCCCCTTTGGTTCCGCACGCCTGACCCACCCCCGCAAGGGCCCTGCCCTGTCTGCTCCTTCTGGGACCCCCAGGACGGAAAGTTCTCAGCCCAGCCCACCCAGCGAGCCCACCCAACGTTGCAGCAGAGCCCGGCCTGCGTCGGGATTGGAACGTGGGTCTCCCGGCTCCCTTGTCGGACGCTTGCCATTAAACCACTCACGGAATTAAAACGAACTTTCATGGAAGGTTAAACACACTGGAAGCCCCGAGCCAAGGTGATTCGTCACCTAACTGAGACAACGCTGTTCGCGGGCGGAAAAGAAGTTAGCTCAGTCAGGAGCGCAGAATTAACGGCAGCACGTGATTTTCTTTTCTGTCCTCCCAAGTAATACTGACGAAGCGGTGAGGGCTGACGATACGCTCGGTTTCCGGCCTTTGAAAGGGACTTGAAGAAAAATCAGCTGTGGTTCGCTCTAAACATCTGGTCACCTAGAACCTGTCCCGGCGTTCTTGGGTTCAAGAGCGAGCGGTCCTCGAGGTGAACGCGGCCCGGCCCAGCTGGCTCGTGGCGGCATTAGGGGAGGCCCGTGTGCCTCCGGCCGCCGACGACCTCCACGCCCCTCTCTGCTTCTGTGAGTTTGACTGTTTCAACTCCACACATCGGTGAGTTCACGCAGCGTTTGTCCTTCTGTGTCTGGCTTGTTTCACTCAGCAGACCGTCCTCCGGGTCCACCCGTGTTGCTACGGACACGGCAGGATTCCCTTCTTCCCACGGCTGGATGGTATTCCCTGCACGCATGGACCCCATCTTCTCCGTCCTTCCATCGCCCCCGCTGACCGCAGCCTCACTCACAGGAGCCGAGATGTGCGAACGGCTCCCATGTCCCTGGTCAGCTTTGACTTCTTTCCTCCACTTCTCACAAACTTCCGACCTTCTTCCAGATTCCGTCCGTGCCTCCTGCTACTCCTGCATCTTGGTTTGGGCTTCTTGGATGTTCTGCCTCCCCCCAGACCCCAGGGCACGCGGTGCGGGTTGAGCCTCAGTCTGGCAGGGGCAGGCCCTGGGCTCGGCCCTGGGCAGTGTTGGCTGAGAGGGACGCAGGCCGGGTGGGGGCAGAAGGGACAGGCCGTGGCTGGGCCCGGCCTGGGTCCGGAGCTGAAGGTGGTGGGTGAGGTGCTAGAATGTTCTAATAGATGTGAGGGGAGGGGGGCATATTTCCCGTCAGTCCGTCAGTCTCTGGGTCTCGTGTTCACCCCAGCAGGGGGCTCTTTTTGACACAAATGCATCCCCCAAAGCTGAAGGGCAGGGACCCTCTAGGGCTGCCCGGAGACACCCAACCAGAAACACCCCCCCTTGCCAACCTGATTCCATTTGCTCAGATTAGATTCTTTCTGTCCCAACACTTCAGATAGGCTTTTCCATCCCTGTACTGCAGCCAAGCCCCAATCCTATTTCACAGAGTTTTCAACCATGAGGCTGTCAGCTTGCCAGCCAGCCCATCAACGGGCCAGCAGAGCCCTGCAGAGGAAGCTCGTGCACCCTGGTCTGGGGCACGAGCTGGTGCGGGGCGCAGGGCCGGCGGGCACGCTCCAGCCCCCTCCCATTCGGTGGCACACGGGAGCCCACCTACCAGCTGGAGGCCACGTTTTTCGTGTCAGGAAAACGGGCCAAGAGTCGTGTCTTCGTTGGTGACTTTGTGAGCACGCCAGATGCTTCGGAAGCTCGATTCGGGCTATTCCCTTCTTACCTTCCCTCCCCACGATCACCGGCACCACTAACCAGCTCCCCGCCCTGTCCCAGACCCGCCGGAGGCTTGGGGACAGAGCGCTGCTGGGTCCCCCTCCTCCGCTGGTGGCGCTCAGCCCTGCGGTCGAGTGAAATGTTGGGGACACGCATTGTTTCGGGCCACAGACAAATGTTGTTTTCTGTGTCTCCTATTACAGATTCAAAAGGATTAGCCTACTCTCTTTTCAAAGGGGAATTCAGTTGACTCTTTCCCTGGTTTCACTCTAAATCAGCTGTTGTAAAATTGCTGGCGAGCTGTTCATTACGCTTCTCTGAAGTAGATCGTACGTACAGAGAAGCGCACCAACGATGAGCGTTCGGCACAAAGCGAGCAAAGTGAACACCTCCGTGTGACCAGCCCCGGGTCAAGAAACAGAACGTTCCCAGGGTTCCGGAAGGCTCCCTCCCACCTCCTGAAGGAAACCCCCGCTCCAAGACAGGAGTCTCGCCTGCTGGAAAACTTCCTGTAACCAGAGCAACATGGGGCGTACCGGTCGGGTGGGGCTTCTATCACAGTACGAGCTTGTGCGACCCGTGCTTGGGACGGCCGGTGGTCGTGGTTTTCACTGCGGGAGGAGCTGGATTCAGGCATCTGCTACTCGTGGGCATTTGGGTCACTAACCTCGGGGCGTGAGGATTCGTGCTGCTGTGCGCCTTATCGACACGTCCCTCACGCACGCGCAAAGACACGCGTACGGGAACACGTACGTATGCGCGAACACCCAACCGCCGAGCCAGGATGCGCGCTCAGCTTTCACTAGACGCTGCCACACTGCTTTCCAGGGCAGGTTGGCGATTCACGCTCCCGTCGACACTGTGCGGAAATCCCAGTGGCTCCACATCCCCGGGCGGGTGTGTGTCCGTGTCGGCCTTTCTGTGGTGCTTGCGCCCAACCCGTCCTTCGCGGCGTCTGCAGACGCTGAGCTCCCGTTCGCGTGCTCGCGAGTCCCTTGAACGCCCCCGATGCTCAGGTCATCCTGAGGCCCTGTGCCCGGGTTTCCACTCACGTGCCCTGTTTTTCTGACCGTGAGTTGACTGGTGGCAGCAGGACAGGCAGAGCCACCCCTCGGGGCTGGTCCTCTGGGGCGGGAGGGGTGTGTGCAGCCCCGCGGAGAGGGACTAAGCTGGCGGGACTCGGGGAGACGAGACCACGATAGCGCTGGCCTCCCTGCACTTGTCGTGCCCTGGATAAGTGACCGCCTCTCTGCACTGCAGTGTCCCTGCCTTCACAGCCGAGTGGTTGACCTAGACGATTGCCAGGCACCTTCCGGACCCCCAGCCCAGACTGCGACCCTCCTCGTCAGCTGTCCCTCGGGCCCGGACAGGGCAGCTCGGGGGCTCCGGGCTGCGTGGGGCTGACTCCAGCTCTGCCTGCTGGCTGTGCCGGCCGCTGACCTCTCCTTGCTCTGGGGTTCTGGGCGGCAGCATGGAGGTGACGAGGGTCCACCCCAGGGCTGCCAGTGTCATCCTGGCAGCCAGGGGCCGTGCCATCAGGGCTGGGGAGCCACTCCGCTGGGGTCGACGTCCAGCTCTCAACGCCGTGCCCTGTGTCCTGGGGCGGGTTCCCCAGCCTCTCTGTGAAATGCGGGTAACAGTTACACCATCACGAGCAAGTTAACGGACGGAAGGTGGTCAGCTCGGCCCCAGCACTTACGGCCTCAGTGGCAGGGGTACGAGCCTCATTCTAAACCCAGGCTTCCAGGAAAGGCCGTCAAACTCAGTGCTGCTTTGTAATCATTTATTTGTAACTTTAACAAAATATTTTACAAAGAAACAGAAGACGTAGAGGATGTGTGTGGATGGCGGGGAGGGAGGCAGGGGGCCTGTCCGCCTTGGGGAATGCGGGGAGAGGAGTGGAGAAGGCCTGGGGCCCCGGCCCGGCTCCCGGGCTGAGAATGCTCACGGCCGGGCCCCCGTTGGGCCAGACTTGCCTGGACTGGGTGTGATGTCCCGGGGCTGGGCTCCACCTGCCCCCACACTTGGATGAGGGATTCTATGGCTCAGACTTCCAGAACTGGATGGGGCAGGACCGAGGGTGGCTGTCCGGTCAGGGACACGAGACTCTAGGAGATGGAACCGGTTTGAGCCACAGCAGAGGGCTTGTGGGCCTGGCCAGGTGAGGAGGGGCAGGCCTGGGGCGTGTCCGGGTGTGATGGGACAAGACGGGGTCCATGGCTGGGGGACATGGCCAGGTGTGGCCGGGGTGGCCAGGGTCAGACCTGGGGCGTGTCCGGGCGTGATGGGACAAGACCGGGGTCCATGGCTGGGGGACATGGCCAGGTGTGGCCGGGTGGCCAGGGGCAGGCCTGGGGCGTGTCCGGGTGTGATGGGGTAAGTGGCCCCAGTCAGAACATCCTCTCCACCGGGGCCACCAGGTTCCAGGGCCCGGCTCTCCTGTGGGGCTCACAGAGAAGCCCACTACTCTGGGCTGCCGTGGGGACCGTGTGGACACCTGCCATTCCCAGAGCCACACCAGCGGATCCTAGTCTTTGCCAGCATCCTGGTCTCTCCGCTGAGCCATTGGCGGGGCCTTGGATGGTACCACCCGCTGTCCTGCATGGAGCCCGGGCCCCACACAGCGCCAGCTCCACCTGGCTCCCGAAGGGTAACTCAGCAGTGCCCCTCAGTCCCGGGCCCGAGGCAGGGATCCTCATGGTTGGTCCGGGATGGCCCTGGGTGCTGGTCAGAGATGCCCAGGACGGGGGACCAGAAACCGACCCCCCCCCCAGCCCTGCCTTGGGCAGCGGGAGGTCAGAGCTGGGAAAGCACCCCCAGGCTTCCTCCGAGTCGGTCTGGGGTTGAGGTCCCTTTCTGTCTTTGCACATGGTGACATCCAGCCCCATCCCAATGGGAAGGGGGTAGGGGTGTGGAGCAGGGCCGAGGCCAGGTCGGCCAGGACCACGGCCAGCCTCCCAGGGTCAGGGCCCACTCAGAGGCCAGAGCGGCTGAGCAGATGCTTTCAGATAGATCCCCGACCCCCATGTTTTGTCTGGTTGTCTTATGTCACTTCTTCAATGGGGGTCGTGATGAGGCCAACGTTGCTTTATTCCTGACTTTGCAAAACTAAAACTCGGTCCCTACTGTTCCTGAACAGCATCACCGCTGAACTCGGTGCGGGCTCTGGGTTACCCCCCCGTCCATCAGGTTGAGTCCATCAAGGTACTGAGGACTTAAATATCAGGACTGATTTCATTAAACCCCGTGACAGACCTTTCAGACACAGAGCTGCAAACCTCATGCTCGTCACAAACACGCAACATTCAATATTCAACACATACTTGTTGAATAAAAGATTAATAGTTAGGAATGGATTTGATTGTAAGTAAAAAAAAAAAAAAACAAAACCAAAAACACAGTGACTTATAGAAAAAAGGATATGTTTGTCTTATGAAAATAAGACAAAATATAAATACATTAAATACACAATATCTAGCATGATACATAATAGGAGATTGTCAGTATAAAAGTTAGATACATTGTCAATGTAAATATACAAGTAAGACAGAAAATAAGACGGAGGAGGTGACCCATGGTTGACTTAACAGTGTCATCAAGGACCCTGGTTCTTTCTGTCTTATTTCTTCACTAGCTTTAGCAGGTAGCGTTTGTCCTCATTGTTACAATGTGCTTGCTGCACCTCCAGGCATCGCCTCTGAATTCCAGGAAGGGAGAAAAGGAAGAAGAGTGAAGGACAAAAGGAGTGTGTTGTTTCTTATTATCAGGAAAATAGAAGTTTTCCTTGGAAGCCTCATCCAAAGGGGTTTCTGCTTACATCTCATGAGTAGGAAGCTGTCAAATGGCCGCTCCTTTCTAGAAGGAGGCTTGGAAAGTCAGAGATGAGGGCGGGGCTTGGGGCAGCCAATTCACAGGGCCGCCTTCACCTCTTCATGTGATCGTTTATGGCAAGAAATATCACACTCCCAGGATATGACGACTTGTTCAGGGTGCATAATTATCATAACAAACCGCTGAATTTCCATTTAGGATTTTTATATTTCTTCATAGGAAAATTTGTCTTTGGTTTGATTTTTTGTGTTCCACCCAGTTTGGTATCACAACTACATTTGATTTGAAATCATAGATTTATCTGTCACTGGAAAGAGTCTTTGGGGGAAGTTTTTTTTTTTTTTTTTTGTTTGTTTGTTTATAACTCAGTATTTTAAGAGTATCCGTCTTTGTGGGCACTCTTACCTCTTCAGGGGGTCTCTTACCCCCTTCAGAGGTCTCTTACTTCTTCGGGGGTTACCTGTGGTGATTTACATTTTCCGAGAAAAGTATTTAGTGTATGGAGATTATAAGATTGTTTTCTACAAAGTTGTACACAGCATTCTCTTACAGTTAAAATACAATCTCTTCTGAATCTGTGGGTAAACCTGTTATCTTTCCTAACAGTATTTATTTATGGTTTCTGTTCTTTTCTGTACTTATCAGCCTCGCCAAGGTTTTACACCTTTTATTTATTTTTTTAATTTCTTATTCTGTTTATTTGTAAGGCATCTACTCTTGAATTTGTGCACCAATCCTACCCAGTTTCTATTAACCGCTGCTCTTACCTTTACTGGAAATATTCTCTTGTTTTCTCATTGCTTATGTAGCTGCTCTCCTAAGCACAATGCCTAGTGACTTTTGCTTCTCTATTTCTAATGCTTCAAGCATTTAAAGGTATGAATTTTCTCCTAATGACGTCAGCACCCTCTCCCGAGTGCTGGTGTGTGGTCTTGGGGCTCCCATGACTTTATCGGTTTTGTTACAATTTCTTATTTTTTCTTTCAGCAGAGTTCAGAGTTTTTGAAGGCTCCCAAATGGCTTGATATTTTTCTGTCCTCCCCGTTCCGTGACCAATGTCTAATTTTACTGCACAGGGAACCTGGCCCAAGTCGTTAAACGTTTAAAAATATTTGATTTTCAAGATGTTCTTTTCGGTCCACGGTCTGATTTAATGCCCCCAACCAGCTCTCCCAGACAGATATAACTAAATGATTCATGGGGGCCTGAAAAACTGCATGGGATGTGTTTGGGGGAGCAGCGTGCCCCACAGAGGCAAGCGTGTTAGTCACACCATCGGGTTAAAACATTTCCTTCATTTTTCCAAGGCTCTCGATGTCTCCAAGGCTCGTGGTATGTTAACTGCCCCCCCCCAGCCCCCCTCACTGTTCCTGCCACCGTCTCCACGATGCGGGACTCGGGGGTGCCGGCGGGCACAGACTCAGAGCTGGGGATGCTGCCGAGACTCAGTGTCCCCACGGCCAAACCAGAAGGACGTTGGTGAAAGAGGTGTCAGAAGACGAAATCGGGAACTCCCGACTGCAGATCGCGCACGACTCGGGCGGCACGCGGCAGGCACCGGTCGTTGGCTGAATTTCGCTTTTTCACACGAGAGAAGCTTCTCGTGTGCTTGTGCACACTTCCAGGCGGTCTTACGTTTTTCCCTGGTGGTAAAATTCGCACGGTTCGTCCTTCCTTTATTGTGTCTCTGCCTGGCTGGGCGCTGGGGTGGCTGTCCCCTCCGAGGCTCCCCTGTGCACTGGCCACACTGTTGGGACCTGGATTCCACCTCCGGGCCCGTCTGGTGGTTGGTTGCCCTCTCCTCTCTCTCGCTCTTCCTCCTGCAATCAGGTTTTGCTTTGTTTTTTATCCTTTGTTATGCTTCCTGGCGCTAAACATCTCCATTATATTATATTATATTATATTATATTATATTATAATATTTATTTAATTTCTATTTATTTCTATTACATTTCTTTGGTTACCTGGCTCAGGATTTTCTTGCTTACGCTTCCTCTTCATTTGAAAATGGAACATTTTCATCTGACCAGTGCCTACGTTAAGGCATCAATGCACACGTCTATGACTATCTCTCAGGCAACGTAAATACTACGTCGGTAACTGTTTTCACTCCCTACAGAGGGAGATACGTTAGCATGCTCCATTTTCTCCTTCCCTGCTTCCAGCCCTCACCTTTTGCTTGAGTGTTGTGGGGGTTTCGAGCTCTGTTTCGTGAATGTATTTCGTGCATTGTGGATTCTTTGCGATGACTACCTTGGCATTGTACCCTATTCTATGCACAGACTAAGTATCTAAACATTAACGTCTGACTTCCTGGTATGGGCATCTACTGTCATGCCTCTTGTTACGTATCTTCTCTGACCTGCGATCTTAATTTTCATCCACTTCCTATCGACCTGACTCTTTTATTTGAGCAATATTTTCCAGGATGCTTCCTGAGTCCTGGTGCTCACAAACATACCTCTTTGTTGCTTGCACGTGACCATGGGCTTGACAGAAGGGAGAACTCACAGGCCATGCACGCACTTCCCACTTCCTACGAGTCCCGGCTGCTGCCTGGTCCAACGGCTGTTTTGGGGTCCTGAATGCAGACTGTGGTGTTAGCACTTCCCCCTCCGTCATTAGCCACCCGGGTTTCTCCAGCAGCCTGGATGCCTGTGAGACTCCTTCCTAATTCCTGAAACGTGATGTCCTTGAAGTTACCTCTCCGGACCTTGACCAGCCCTGGCGTCTGTAGGAGGCTCGTGGCCATCCACTTGCCTTTCTGTGCCGCTGGAGTCTTGTCTCCTTGAGTGGTGGGTCTTGTCTGCATGTGTCTCTCTGAACTTTCCCTCTTCATGCCCACGATCCAAAGGTTCTTTGCCCCGTGCTCTCTTTCCGTTCTCCTGCCCACCTCTTGGCAAGTAGGGAGAGGAGCAACCTAGGCCTCTGAACGTATGTTCTCTGCCCCCTTTCCTGAGTTATTGTCTTGCTCAGGGTTTGTGAGCACAGGCGGGGGCTGGGGTGAGGGTGATGGCTGTTCACTGGTCACAGTCAGCCTCTCCACCAACCAGAATCAGAGCTCCCTTTTCTAACCCTGGCTCCCACCCCTTCTTCCACTGCTGTGATCTGTATCCTATACAGCCCTCAAGCCCGTTAGAAACATCTCTGCAGCTCAGAACCTCAATGGTGGACGAGGTTGACCTTATTTCTTTCAGGGGTTCCAGCCCCATAAGTTAGAGGTTGTGGTTTGAGTCCTGTGTCGTGCCCTGTGAAGGTCTGCCAAGCCGTCCTCACATTCAGCTCACAGGTGACCTCAGGGGATGACCTCAAGGGATGAGAGTCCGAGGGGGAATGGAAGGAGGTAAGAAAGTTGAAAGACCAGGAGCCTCGAAGAATGTGTTTCTCACGAAGTGACTTTTGCCTGATAAGTCAGCACTCAGGACATCCCAGTTGACATACTTAACAAAAAAGTTATGGGGGCGACCGGGCGGCTCGGTCGGTTAAGCAACCAACTCTTGGTTTTGGCTCAGGTCATGATCTCACGGTTCGTGAGATCGAGCCCCAAGTTGGGCTCTGTGCTGACAGCATGGAGCCTGCTTGGGATTCTCTCTGTCCCTCTCTCTCTCTCTGCCTCCCCCCCACTCATGCTTCCACCCTCTCTCTCTTTCAAAATAAAAAAATAAACATTAAAAAATTATGAAGCCTCATGATGGTGAAACACCTTGCATTGGACTAATTTTCCTTAAGAAAACAACTCTACACTTTGAACAAATATGTACACAAAAACACTATGTTTTAAGTTCTGGAGCACAACCTAAAATCGAAACCAAAAAAGACAGAAGGTGTGAAGGCGCCCTCCAGTCTGGGTGGTGCAGGCTGAAGGAACTCAAGCAAAAGCACCATCTACTTGGCGTCAAATGCTATCAGGTGGTATTTGGAAATTGAAAAGGGGAATCCGAGAAAACCGGGAGCCACAGAGGGAGAGGCTGGGTCTGTGGACACACCCTCCTCCATCCGGGTGATACGCTTAGGGGTTTGCTGTGAAGTCACAGCTGGTAGACGTGAGTGGAGATTTCAACGGCCGCTCACCCACCGTAAGAACCAGAACTTGGAGCTTAACTCGTGTCAAGTTACAGGGGGTTATTGCTTCTTGGCCTTTGGCTAAGACCAAGTGAAGTTACAGGGGGTTAGTAAAAACCTTGGGTTTTCCATTGAAATTCCGGAAGGATCACATTGGAACAGCAAAGATTATGTCCTGGGACTAAAGATTTTCCCTAAAACTAAAGGAAAAGTCAAAATAGATTCACCCCAAAAGTGTTTATATGAAGTCGCCACAAGTTCAAGGTGATTACCTAGTAAGGTAACTGCTTATTAGAATGAAAATTAATACTTTTCATAGAAAGATAATAGAACCCAGAGTTTGAAAAATGTATCATCAGTAATATTCTCTAAATTAAAATTCCTAGATATGTAAAGAAGTAAGAAAATGAAAGCCATAGACAAAAGAAAAGGCAATCAATATAAATGTACCTTGATTTGTCCAAAGTGTTGGAATTAGCAGACAAAGTACTGCGGTTGTTCAAGGAACTATGGAAAAACTGGTCATAATGAGTGAAGAGGTGGAAGAAGTCCCAACAGAGAAAGTGAAAATATAAAAAGAACCAAATATATATTTTAATACCAAAGTATAAAATATCTAAAATTAAAAATGCACCAGATGGGCCAACAAAAGACTAGAGACGACTGAAGAAAACGTAAGTAAACTTGGAGAGAGATTTTTAAAAAATGATCAAATTTCAAAAACGAGAGAGAGGAATATTTTTTAAGAGATAGCGCCTCAGTGGCCTGTGGGGTGTTATAGAGCAGCCTAATGTAGTCGTAACTGAAGTCACAGAGAGAAAGAAAATACAGAGTGGGAAAAGGCAGAAATTCCCCTAAACTTGGTAAAAAGCACAGATTTATAGATTCGAGATCAATACGCCCTGTGGCGCCTGAGTGGCCCAGTCGGTTGAGTGTCTGACTTTGGCTCAGGTCATGATCTCGTGGCTTGTGAGTTTGAGCCCTGTGTCGGGCTCTGTGGTGACAGCTCAGATTCTGGAGCCTGCTTTATATTCTGTGTCTCCTTCTCTCTCTGTCCCTCCCCCACTTGTGCTCTCTCCCTCTCTCTCTCTCTCCCTCTCCCTCTCTCTCTCTCTCTCAAATATAATTAAACACTAAAAACAGATTTTTAAAAAAATATCAATAAGCCCTAAATTGGACAAAGGTAAAGGTAAACTGCCCCTAAGTACATCATGGTCAAATTGCCCCTAAGTACATCATCGTCAAAGTAAAAGGGAAGAGAAAATCTTGAATGCAGCCAGAGAAAGAGTCCTGATAGCCAGGGAGAAATGGTATGAATAACAGCTGACTTCTTGTTGGAAATGATGGCGGCCAGAAGACAATGGACCGTATACTTTAAACTATCAACCCTAAATTCTCTATCCATCAAATCGGGTGACATAAACAATTCCTTCAAAATCTAACTTCGAGACAGTGACGCTTAAGACAAAACATTCAGGTAGCCCTATACATACTAAATAAATTGAATTTGTTATCAAAAACCTTCCCACAAAGAAAATCCCAGGCCCAGATGGTTTCATGGTTAAATTTTACCACATAATAAAAAAATAATAATACCAACCTTACACGAACTCAGAGAATCAAGGAGGAAGGACACCTTTAAATTTATTTTATGAGGCCAGGATGATCCTAATACCAAACCTGACAAACACATCGCAAGAAACGACAACTAAAGACCAAAATCCCCATGAGTGCAGAAATACCTCTTTTTTAAATTATAAAATCAAATCTAGGAGTATACACAAAGGATGACATATCAGGACCCGGTCAGGTTTATCACAGGAATGCATGATTAGTTTTGCAGAAACTAATCAATACAATTCAGCACCTTCAGAGAAAAAAAGAAAAAAAAATGTGTTCACCTTACTCAATACAGATGAAGCATTTAGCAACACTCAGCATCCATTTATGGTAACAATTCCCACAGGCTAACGTCAGAAGGAAGCTTCCTTGAGCTGATAAGGAACATCTCTGGAAACTCACAGCTTCATATGAACACCAGAACATTGAGTGGCTTGCCCCTAGTCTCAGGAGTCATGCAGGGACTCATGTCCCCACCACTTCTGTAAACACTGCACTGTCGTCCCAGCCAGTGACCTAGGACAAAGTCCGGAAAGAGAGAAGTAAAACTGTCTCTATTCACACCCATGATCGCTGCTCGCGTGGGAAAATACTCTCGATAAGCGAGTTTAGGAAACACACAGGATACAAAGTCAACCTAAACAATCAACAGTATTTCTAAATACAGCAGCGGAGAGTTGGAAAAATAAAATCTAACACTTTCACGAAAACAGTGTAAAAAATATAAATAATTAGGAAAAAATTAAACCAGGCCCATTAAAACCTTTCTGAGCACTGGGTGTTGTATGGAAACCAATTTGACAATACATTTCATATTCAAAAAAAATCTTTCTGCTAAAAGCCTAAAATATTGCTAAGAAATTGAAAGAGATGTGGATAGGGGCAGATATACCCTGTTCCTGGATCGTAAGTCATTATTGTTAAAGTGTTAATTCTCTGCAAATGGATTCCTTCCCAGTCAGAATCGTGAGTCAGGTGGTAGCAACTCACTCTTAATTCTGAAATGTATGTGAAAATGCAGAGCATCCGAAAGAGACCAGCGATCCCGAGGCACAGCAAAGCTGGAAGGCTCACGCTACCCAATTCCTAGACGAACTGCAGAGGCAGCGATTGGGACTGTGGGAAGGTGCCGTAAATAGAGACACTCACATTCCCGCATGAGTACGTGGTGTAGAGACACACGAATGGAGCGGAACAGAAGTCCAGCTACACCTGTACGTGGTTGGTTGGTGTGTTTAAGTTGTGAAATCCACTTAACACAAAAGTGATTGTTTTCCAAGTGTAGTTAGTACATCCATGATGCGGTGAGCCGTGGTTCATTGATTTCTTTTTTTTTTTAACATTTATTTATTTTTGAGACACAGAGAGACAGAGCATGAATGGGGGAGGGGCAGAGAGAGAGGGAGACACAGAATCGGAAGCAGGCTCCAGGCTCTGAGCCGTCAGCCCAGAGCCCGACGCGGGGCTCGAACTCACGCACCTCGAGATCGTGACCCGAGCTGAAGTCGGACGCTCAACTGACTGAGCCACCCAGGTGCCCCTCTGTCTGATTTTGACATCTCTAGGCACCTCTTGTAAGTGGAATCCTACGATATTTGTCCTTTGTTGTCTCGCTTATTTCACTTAGCGTAATGTTCTCAAGGTTCATCCATGTTGCAGCACGTGCCCC
>NW_026057584.1:1624178-1629923 GCF_023721935.1 Panthera uncia
TTTTTTTTTTAACGTTTATTTATTTTTGAGACAGAGAGAGACAGAGCATGAACGGGGGAGGCGCAGAGAGAGAGGGAGACACAGAATCGGAAGCAGGCTCCAGGCTCTGAGCCATCAGCCCAGAGCCCGACGCGGGGCTCGAACTCACGGACCGCGAGATCGTGACCCGAGCTGAAGTCGGACGCTCAACCGACTGAGCCACCCAGGCGCCCCTCATTGATTTCTTACCAGGATGATGAGGCGATTCAATCAGAAAAGGAAAAGGTTTTGGAACAAGAGATAAACAGGTGGAGGGGAAAAAAGTGAACTTCAGCTCTTAACTCACACCACACACAAAGAATTAGAGGTGGATGATAGACAAAACAGTGAAAGCTTAAGCCATAAAACCTGTGAAAGAAAATAGAAGGTGGCTTTCTTAGGAAGGGCACAGAAAGCACTACCCATCAGAGGGAAAATGGGTAAATTCGGTTTCGTGAAGATTGCAAACATCTGTTCATGCAAAGATACTGCTAAGAAAATACAATGCAAACCGCAGACGGGAGGAAAGATTGAGCGCATATCCTTAACACAGAAGCTTTATCCTAAGTTTATAAAGGCCCTATTAATCAACGACAAAAACAAACACCGTTCGAAATCGTCAGACATCAGTAGTCACCTGGGACATGCAGTGAAAACCATGACGAGACAGCATTTCTCTCCCGCTAGGTGCCTGGAATTAAACATCACTGTCCACACCTGCTTGTATGCCACGCACGCGGAGCTCCCAAACAGGGCGGCGGGAGACTGAACTTGCACCGCCACTCTGGAAAACCGTTCGAGCATTTCCTATAAAGCTCAATATACGTCTACCCGACGACACAGAAATTCCTTTTCTCGATGTTTACCCGAGAGAAATGAAAATACGTATCTGGAAAAAGGCTTGTAAAAGCACGTCGACAGCAGTTCCGTCGATAATCGCTAAAAACTGAGAAGCAGCTCAAGTATTTTTCAACAGGAAACAGGATAAACGAATCAGTGCTCTATGCACACAATGGAATATGACTCGGCGGGGAAAGGCGGCGTGGGGCATCACGGGAGAGCCTCAAAAATGTAAGTGAAAGACACCAGACCCAGAAGAATACCTCCGTGTAATTCTATCTATATGAAGTCCAAGAACCGGCAACACGAATGAAAGGCGATGGAAATCAAAGCAGAGGTTGCCTGCAGGGCGGGGCCTGACTGGTAGGGGACTCGAAGGAACTTTCTGGAGCCGTGAAAATGTTCCATGTCTCGGCTGTGGTGGTGGTGGTGGGGGTACCTGAGGAATAGGACTCAGCAAAGTCATGCCTGAGCACGTGTGCATGCTGCCCTACATAGAAGTCACTTCCAGAAACGTGGCAAAGTCACCTGTATATACAGCGTCCTGTAACTTGACCCGTCCCAGTGATATCTTGAGAGTGCTGGTCGCGCCAGACCACAGCACCAGCTTCAGTGGCTCCTTCGCGCTCCGGTGTCCGGATTTGCCGTGGTGTAAGTCACCAGCCCCAAGAACGCCTTGGTGAGCAGAGTGGGCGCGGCCCCTCCTGGGAGGTGCCTCACCTGCCTTTCACGTTCACCTTCGTGGTGGTGAAAAGTAACGCAGACCACCTGGCTGTCTTTGCGGAACGTCTCCGTCCGCCCGTGGCCCCGACTGATTGGGTGGCAGCTGCAGACCACGGAGGGTCATACCTCGCCGTGGATCAAACGAGGAGGGGTCTGGAGACGAGCCCCATGTCAGGCTTTGATATCATGAGCACAGGGCAGCCCTACCTCAGAGCCCCTCGCCCGGACACGCTGCCCAGGCGAGGCCGGTGTCGTCTCCCATGGGACCCGTGACCGCAGCATGGGCCTCGGCGGGGTGAGCTCAGCTGCACCGTGTGGCCTCGGGCCCCGGGACCAGCCTGGGGACACTCCGGGCAGGGAGCTGGCAGCCGAGAGCCTGCAGAGCAGTAATCCGAGACCTCAGTCGGCATCACCAAGGTCCTCTGGGGTCACAGGGCTGCAGCGTGGTGTCCCCAGCCCCACCTGGACTGGCGGGAGCCTGCCCACTCCCAGATGGCCGTGGGGGAGAGGTCACAGTGTCTTCCAGGAAGGGCGGCCAGGCTGTCTTCTCCTAGACTCTGATGTTCGAGGCGGGCCTGACCCGTGGTCGCAGAGAGCGGCTACGTTACAGGAGAGGACACTGCTGGCCCAGGAGCACCATCAAATCCACCCTGAAGCCCACAATTCTTGCCCTGCATCCCACTCGGCCTGGACTCCTCCAAGTTCTCCTTTCTGTGCCCAGATTATCTGGCACATTCACTTGCACCCCGGCCCGAGCAGGGGTGAGGAGAGGTACACTTCTCCCCAGGACGAGGCAGGGAGCGCTGACGGGGCTCGGTCTTGTGTGCAGTGAAATCCTGATTCCAGGCCCCCTGACACCGGGTGCGGGTGGGGGTCTTGGGGGTTTCCCAGTTTTCCTGGGATGCTGGAGCACTGACCCTGCCCGGAGAGGTCAGCCCTGCCTGGGGCTGGAGAGGCCCCCCCAGAGCCGTGGGCGATGCTGCCTGCAGAAGCGAGGACCCCACGTGGGCTTTTGGGCAACATCTCAGGGGACATCAGGTCCTCGGTCAGGAGGCCGGCTGGCAGGGGCGCTGGGGGCTTTCTGGGAGGCTGACTCATGCAGACAGGGGCTTTAGGGGCCTCGTTGGGGCCCCTCCTCCAGCCACCCTTGTCTCAAGCTGGGGCTGTGGGGGCGGGGGGGCCGGCAGAACCCAGGGGCACAAAGCCGCCTCTGTGGCATCGCCCGTGGGCAGCAGAGATAAGTCACAGCGGCTGCTTCTGTTGTGTTGTCAGACAGCAAAAATAGACCGTGTCTCGTTTCCCAGAAGGGCCCTGGTGTGGGTCTGGGCCAGGCTGCTGTCTGCCCTTGGCCTTGAGAGGCACGGAGCCGGCCGTGTGGTCGGGAGCATGAGTGGGGCCCTCCCTCCTGCCTCCACCGGCTCACACACCATCTCATGGAGGAGGCCGGGCCCGTCTGTCCCCCCCCCGGGGTCTCGGGCCGTCAGGGCTGGGGGACCCCTGTAATCCACACCCGGTCTCTCGACAGGGCTCCCTGTGAGTACTGAGCTGCAGGGCCCCGGGCCCCAGAGCAGGGTGACCAGTGCTGCTGATCCCCGGGAAGCAGGCCGAGGGCTTTCCCGACCAACGCTGACCAGCACTCGGGTCAGGCGCCCACGGCGACCCGGGGCACAAGCTGGGGACGGCAGGGAGCGCTTGGTACGGGATCCGGGCAGGTGTCCAGTCACAGGAGCACCCTAAAACGGCCTCTGCCCGGGCCCTGTCCGCGTCAATTCTCACCTGAATGTCACAGTCGGCCGTCTGCCTGCCGCTGGCCTTCCCACCCTCTCCACGCTGCTCCACACAAGAGCTGCAGGCTCGTGCTGGCCCCCGACTACCCCCCCAGAGCCTCCCCCAAGCTCAGGGCGCAGGACCCTGCTCGCCCACCAGCTGCCGCCCGAGGCCGGCCCCAGGCTCGGCCCGGAGAGTGCAGGGTGCGGGCACGGAGGCGAGACTGGACAGGCCCGCGTCTCAGACACCCAAGCTCCTCTTCCTTTGCTCTGGGAGGTTCTCCTGGGCCGTGGGCACAGCTGGGGTACTTGGGGCCGGAGCTGGGAGGTGCCTCCTGAAGGGGCCGTCTGCTGCTGGCTGGGGGGGGGGGGCGGCCCCCGGAGCCCAGAGCACCTAGCAGAGTGCCCTCCCTCCAGACCGAGGGCCATCACTGGACCGTCAAGGGGCGCCCCAAGGGGTTCTGGAACACTCCCTCCCGAAGTAAAGGAGGAGGCAGGTGGACCGCAGGGCCCAGAATCGGGTGCTCACTGTCCATCTTGGGGGCACTGGGGCCAGCGAGAGCAGATGGCAGGGGAGCACGTAATGTCCCGCTGCTTCAGGGAGGGGGCTCCTCTAGGGTGGGACCTCTCTTCCAGAGGGCCTGATGGCATCCCTACTGTGTGCTCAGACTTGCCAAGGGACAGGGGCAGACGCCTCGCTCGCCCCCAGCGCTGGAATGTCAGGTGCCCACAGCGGGGGCGGCAAGGCTTCCCCTTGGGCAGCGGTGGGGGGGGGGGTCCAGGAGGACGAGATCGGGCACATCCAGAGGCCTTGAGAGGTTAGCTGGGGGCTTCGTGGGCTGAGCCAACACCAGCAGGCACGCTGCTTTGAAGAGCCGGGACTCACACAGCAGTGGCTGCAAGTATTCAAAGAGACAGGTAAGCGGTGTGTGTGTGTGTGTGTGTGTGCGCGTGTGTGCGTGTGGGTGGGTGTGGGGGGTGTGGGTGCGTGTGTGTGCAGGGGACTAAGCAGGCACGAGCAGTCCTGGTTCCAGAGTGCAAAGGGAGCCCTTGCTGTGCTGTGGAGTAATCCTGAATGGCATCCTGGAAGAGGCAGGCTCGGGGAGGAGGGAAGCAGTCTAGGTGGGGATCTGACCACGGGTGGAGGTGCACACGGCACGCAGCTCAGCAAGACCCGAGACTCAGGACCCTAGCAGAGTCTAGGGCTTGGGGCACTGGGGCGGGCCCTCCCCAGCAGGCCAAGCCAAGGTGGGCTCCCTGCCCAGGGGGGAGATGAGGCACCAGCCGGACAGACCGAGCCCCGTGGCAGGGGGTGGGCCGGGGGCTCGGTCACCCCCAGGACTCCAGAATGTAAGCAAAGCGGGGTACGCTCCAGGTCTCAGCCCCACTCCGGGCCCAGGGGGGAGCTGCTGATGTGCTGTCCCCGAACACCACCGGCTGAGCCTGCAGGGACAGCCAGCCGGCTGGTGGTCAGCCTCCAGGAGCACATCTGGTGGGAAGAGAGGGGCTCCCTCCTCGCCTCCTCGGGGCCTCCTCTGAAGAGGCCCAGCAGGGCTTTGAAGGGGATCTCAGTGCACCCAGCCTTTTGACCCACGAGCTCTGAGCAGGACGTGCCCAGGCCCGGGCAGAACCCCAGCCTAATTGGCCGGGGTGACCAGCACTGGGGGTGGGAGGACGCTGTCCTCCCCCCGGCACCCGAGTTCCACGTAGGCATCGTGGACGGGATGAAGGGGTGGGGGGTGTGTCAGGA
The DNA here is from genome assembly GCF_023721935.1 of Panthera uncia. Taxonomy (NCBI): domain Eukaryota; kingdom Metazoa; phylum Chordata; class Mammalia; order Carnivora; family Felidae; genus Panthera; species Panthera uncia. The sequence goes on from NW_026057584.1 coordinate 1,629,276, forward strand.
ACTCCTTGGCCAAGAGCGGTCCTGGGAGGCCAGCTGGACCAGATCGGGGGACCCTAGCGGGACTCTCAGGTGGAGGACAAGGACGGAGACGAGCTCCCTCTTGGGGGCCAGCAGCCAGTCCTCGGGCAGAGCTGTCCTGGCCCCTCCCCAGGCCGCCTTCAACAGCCTTCTGTGGATTCTTCGAGCCTCGTGGTCTTAGGGCAGCTCCCCTGAGGGCAGAGGCCAGAATTCTCCCGGCTGAGGGTTAGGCCCCTGTGGGGCAGCCGGTAGGGCCGTGGCTGGGCCAGGGTGTGGGGTCACACCTGGCAGGATCCCGGAGGGGGAGGGGGGACTCCAGGCCCAGGCGGGGAGCCTAGGTGGACACCGTGACCCCAGACAGTCCTCCCGACAGGCTCGCTGGGCAGGGCTTTGGGGCGCACAGGGCAGGCAGTGGTCCAGGTGCGCGGGGGGGCACCCACAGATGCGGGGCTCCACCCACAGGCACAGGGCACCGTCACGGCCCACAGCCCCACCCTGGTCCCAAGCCCCTGGAGGGAGTCCACACGGTGGCTGGCAGAGCCGTGGGTCCGACCCCGGAGCGCTGCTCCTCTGCCAGGGGATCAGACCCCACTTGGGACTGTGGGTCCTGGGCTTCTCCACCGCCCCTCC
>NW_026057584.1:1630323-1654078 GCF_023721935.1 Panthera uncia
CGGGAGGTGGTGAGCTGGGGGGGAGTCGGGAGGTGGTGAGCTGGGGGAGAGTCGGGAGGTGGTTAGCTGTGGGGGAGAGTCGGGAGGTGGTGAGCTGGGGGGGAGTCGGGAGGTGGTGAGCTGGGGGGGGAGTGGCAGTGGAGCTCAGCCTTCATCGCATGTGCACTTGTAGGTGAGCAGGAAATGCAGGGCTGGGGGCCCTGCAGGTGCTGATGCTGCTGGAGACGATGGGGGAGGGGCCGACCAGCCTCTGGGGGGGGCCTCTGTGCTTTCAGCAGACCCGCCACGGTCGGTGTGGGCCACGCTGCCTCTCCCACACATCAGGCATTCCCACGGGCTCCACAGAGCCCCCCGGGGGGAAGTATCCAATGACAGCTGTGAGCCGTTCGCAGGCCCAGGACGTACACACCCTGAAACACAAGGGCGCTGCTTCCTGAATTCAGCCGGGCCCGGGCTCAGGGGGGCTCTTATTGGAGAGTCACGTTTCAGCCGGTGGTTTTCCTGCCTGGGGACCCCCCACCTGGCGTGGTCTCCCAGCCACGACGGGCTCCCTGGAGCCCCAGGACCCTCGCTGTGGACATTACGGGGCACAGTGCGGCCCTCCAGAGGACCGGCCCCTGGTAGAGGGAGCTTCCGGTGGCCTGGGGGAACAGGTCCTTCCGGTGGCCTGTCACTAGGAGGTCAGCCCGCCAGCTGCCCCTCTCCAGTCCAGTCTCTGAGAGAAGGCATTGTTTAGATGTCAGGCATCTTTTGTGTGCCAGTGACAGACATTTTCCTCAAAACTTGCTCAAAGAAATAGGATGACTGATGGGACTACAGAATTGGAAAACGTAAGGGGTTTCAGGCATAGCTGGATCCAGGAGATTAGACAAGGTTATTAGAGCCACCTTCCTCTCCCTTTCTCTCTCCTGGGCTTTCCCTGTGTAGCTTTATTCTCAGGTAGACTGTCTCTCCAGGTCTATCCAGACACAGAGCAACCCTCCAATTTTACTACACTCATAAATCTCCCACAGGACTGATTGGTGGCCGGGACCGTGTGCCCATCCCTGGGCTGGGGCTCAGGGGCTGGGCAGTGGTGATTGGGTGGCTCGGGTCATGTGCCTGCTGCCACATTTATAGTCCCTCCAGGATCACTGGACTGGGGAGAGGGTCATTTTTAGAGAAATTCAGGGAGTGAAGGGTGGGCATGTCCACTCCGTGTGGCCTGTCCGGTGGTGGCCAGTGAGCGCTCCCATGGAGAAGCGTCTATATGGGTAAAAGCCCTAGAAGAAACCTTGGGCTCCACCTGCCAGCCTCTCCATTTGGAGGAAGAAGCTGTGGCCGCCAGGACCTGGGCCTCAGGAAGCCCCAGCAAACTTCAAAGGGGACAGGGTTTGATCGCAGAAGGGGACTCGCTAAGAGTCGTGATCAAAAGCAACGCGTAGGATTCCAGGTATGTGCAGACGCTGTCTCGGGGGCAGAAATCAAGGTTCTTCCGCCACTGACTGCGAGGGTCACCCTCCGAAGAGACTTACATGTCCTCGAAGGCACTTTCCTTTTTATCATGTTAGAAATACAGCGGCAAAAACGGCTTCTGTCTCTCTGGTCTGGAGGTCGTAGGGAGGAGAAAGCGGAACGCTGTCATGAAAACTCGCTGAGGTTTGGCGACACGGGAACAGGGTCGGAACAGCACCGATCCAGGACCGCGGGGTGCTGCGTCCCAGCCCAGCTAAGTCGACGTGTGTCTTTGGGCAAGCGGCCACCCCTCTCTGGGCCCCCGGTTGAGCTTTTATAACAGTAACTGCCATTATCCCCTCTTATTGCACAGTGAGTGACATCCCTGCGGGTCCTTCCAGCCCAGGATTTAAGGTTCTAAGCTCCGCGCGCGAGAGGCCCGGGGGAAACTTTAGCATCAAACAGAATACCCATTTTATAATCGCTTCTAAAACCCAGACTTCCCAAGTCCAGAGTTCAGTCTGGGAGCGGAGAAAAGAAAGTGTTTCTTATAAATGAGTCCCAAGGAGCGTGTTTCCCAGAGAGGACGGTGAGGCCCAGACGCCTGTCTTGAGTGCCCACAGCCAGCGGTCAGCAGGTAGGAGGGCAGTAGAGGCAGCAAACACAGGTGGTTCTTTAAGGAGCGTGGCCCTCGAGGACTGGTGGAGGGCGGGGGGGCTGGAGACAGCTGGGGGGAGGCAGCCTCGAGGGACGGTGCTGGGAAAGGGGACCCTGGGGCTGGGGCACCCTCATGACTCAGGCTCTCTCTCAAGGACCGAAGCACGCTCACTTCTGGGAGCTCCCACAACACACCTTGGATTCCAATGCCTCCTCAAAGTCAGACTTGACCTTCTCAAGGTCATGAGACCAGTGAACAGTGAGATTCTGGCCCAAGAATCTCCCATCCAGTGCGTTAGAAAGCGTGCCCTCCTCCAAACACAGGGATGAAGGCTCCCAAGGAAATGCCCGAGGTGGGGACATTCTGTGTCACACCACCCAGATGGGGGAGAATGGTCCACCTGCCTGCTGCTTTAGAGTTCGCAGCGAAGAAGTCTGGCTGTAAGACTCTGAGTTCAGGAGAATCGTTCTTAGAGTGAGAACACATGAGGTGGGAGGAAAAGAAGAGATTCGATTCCTTGCCTTTTGGAGGTTAAGCTCAGCAACCACCGTGAGACAATAAGAAAGGCTGACCTCGTCAGGAGCAGACTGCGTGGGGCAGAGAATTAGATCAGATACAATTCTCGGGGTGATCAGAAACAGGTCTCGTCCCGCTCTCCTTTCATCAGGGACAGAGAAAACACCGAGGCCTCTAAATTAAAATCAATTCCTGTTAAGCCTTTGGCCAATTTTGGTTTGTGATCTCTTTCAGCCTGGATAAAGGTGCAGTAGAGAAAGGGCATTTTGCTCTGAGATCTGGAAGGACCCTTGGAAGGGACCTTGTCCTGCCTCCCTCCAGCAGCGGTGAGGGCGAAGCCTGTGCCTTGCCCGGTGATGGACGATCCCTCTGCCCGGGGCGGTTTCTGGAGACAAGCCCCTGGTTACACTCGGTAACATCTGCTCCCATCCGGCTGGTCTCAGCTCTGTCCTAATTCTGCCTCCTGGGACCCAGACCCCAGTGAGCTAGGGGCCTCCTGCTGCCCCCCTGTCCCCCCCCAAATGGCACGTCCCTGTCACAATCCCTGCTGCCTGTGTGTGTGGCTTTATTTGATATTTGCAGAAGTAACTGAGGATCTCAGGGTGTGATCATCCTGGGGTGGGGGTGGGGGCTCTAAATCCAGGGACGGTGTCCTTATAAGGGAAGCAGAGGGAGATCTCAGACACAGGCACATGATGGAGGCAGAGGCCGGAGAGAGGCTGTCACAAGCCAGGGGAACAGGGGCCAGCAGAAGCCAGAAGCAGCAGGAAGGATCCTCCCCTGGACCCCTGCTGGCACGTTGGTTCTGACTTCTGGCCTCCACATCTATCGTTTCATCCGAGTTGGCGGTCATTTGTCACAGCAGCCCCAGGACGTGCATAGAGGCCATGTGGCTTTTCCGCTCTTGGGTCTCCAGGGGCTCATAGCTACAGTGGAGACGGCCATGTCATAGGGCTTTGAGGGCTCCAGACAGGCATTTCCAATAATAGAAACTTCCGGCATCATTGACGACAGAGGCGGGGTCAGACCTGGGCCTTAGGGTTGACAGGGCCGCACTCTTCCAGCCAGACGCCCCCCGATCCTGCAGCTGGGACTGCGGGTGGGCCCCTGGACCCGTTGGCAGGGGTCCCCCTGGGATTTGAGCCGCGGGCGGCAGATTCCCTCCGACCTGGAGCCGGTCGCCGAGCCCCAGACGCAGACTGCACTCCACCTGGGCCCGGAGCTCGGGCGCGGTGGGCTCCAATGGGGTCTCCGGGTACGAGGGCGCTTGGTTGGACAGAGACCGCCCTCTGCGCGTGCGTCATCAGACGCGGTGAGGTTCAGGAGAAGAAGCCCGAGTGCCTGGCGCTGCACGGGCCCGGCCACCGCTCCGGTCCCGGGCCCAGCCGCGTCCTCAGCCCCACGGTTAGGGCCAAGGGTCCGCTGGGTGCGGAGGCCCCGGAGCACGCCCCAAAGGCCCACGCGTGGGACAAGGCGACCCGGGTCCCTGCCAGGAGACGCGTGCAGTTCGTGGCCAGAGGCTCGGTCCCAGGAGCAGCGGTGACAGTGCCCTTCGCGCCCTTTGGGTCCTCGGGCTCCCCCAGGGTATGGAGGGGGGCTCCTCACAATCTGGTGCCTCTGGTGCCCTCTGTCCACTCCCGGTTCAGCCAGCGCCTCCGGGGGGCCTTCCTGGTGCTCAGAACACTCTGCGGGCACCGAACACAAAGCCACCCCCTACCCACGAGGACAGGCCTGTGACAGGGAGGACCCCGCGGCTCAGAGGCCAGAAGCCTCTGCCCAAGGCACGTTCCCAGGAGGGACCCAGAGCTGACGGAGTCCAGGGCTCAGCCCCAGGCACACCCGCCATCCACAGCCTGAGCTGCCCCGGCTCTCCTGAGCCCAGTCGGCCGCTGGGAGCGCCTCCAGCTGCCAGAGAGCAGCCGCCCAAGTCCCTCCGGCAGGAAACCTCCCCATCCCCCCGCTGGCACCCCATCCCATTAGGGGACCACTCAGCCCTGTGGGCTCCCCTTGCCCCTCTCAGTGGTGTCCGTCCAGAGCAGCGAGGTCTGAATGTCACTCGTTTGTGCAGGTTCCACCCTGGGAGCTCGGGCCGTCACAGGCACGCTCCGTGCAGGGGTGCAGGGATTCCGCGCGCGGGTGCGGGGCTCTATGCTCCCTTGTGGTCTCCGTGTGCGGGTGTGGGGTTCCGTGGGCGGGTGCGGGGATTCCGTGCAGGGGTGCGAGGTTCCGTGCTCGGGTGCTGGGATTCTGTGCGCGGTGCGGGGCTCAATGCACCCCCGTGGGCTCCGTGTGCAGGTGCGGGGTTGCGTGCTCTGGTGCGGGGATTCCGTGCGTGGGTGCGGGGTTCCGTGCGTGGGTGCGGGGTTCCGGGCGTGCGGGGTTCCGGGCGCGGGTGTGGGCGGGACCTGCTGCTCCCCGGGGGCCTGGCGACCCGAGCGCGTGGGGCCTCGTTACAGGTTTAAAGGATGTTCAGGCGTCAGCAGCGCGTCCACTGGGCTCGGCCGAGTGACCACACAGGGGGCATGCCGTGAGGCCGGCCTCGGTGTGGACATCCGGCTCTAGGTGGTGCCTTGTGCCTCATGAGAGAGGCCGGATTGGGGGGCGCGCCACCTCCCCTTCCTGCCCTCGTCCGGCAGCCCCCCCACCTTCCCCCCGTTTTGTAGAGTTCTAATCTCGGAGGCATCCCCGACAGGGACGTGTGGACAGCACCTTCTGTGTCATTGACTCACCCGAGTGTCGCGAGCTGCTAATTATAATGACATCTTTGATGCGCTGTTTCTTATCTTCTTAATTAGATGGTTATGATTAATGGAGTGGACACCACCTAACCCTGACGTGTCTCCTGGAAAGTTGTGTGCGGCTCAGGCCCCTTTCGGGGGTGGGCCCGGGCCGTTTGTGCCGTCAGCAGGCGGCTCGGGGCGCTCCTGGTCCCCCGGCCCTTGGCGGCCACCTGGGGGGGATGTGGGGGGTGGGGGGCGAAGGAGCGAGGACAGAGACACCACCGCCACCCAGAGTTGGCTCCAGCCTCCTCCTTGAACCAGGGGACGTATGTGAGAGGGAGGGAGCCCTAGTGGCCGCCCCCACCCACCTCTCCCCGGTGGGCCTGCTCCCAGCCTGCGGAGTGGCACAGAACCACAGGGCCTCGCGGCTCCCGAGTGCTCTCCCGAGGGGTGTCCCCCCCCCCTCCAGCCTGGTCACGGGGTGTGAGTCAGGCCAGCAGGAGCACTGTGGGCCACCCGCCCCGCCTTGCACCCAGATGCACTGGGGAGGGAGGCAGAAGGGCGGGCTGCTCCGGGATCCGCTGAGGCCAGGACAAGCTGGGCCCCGAGTGGGACCTTCCTTTCCTTCTGTGTGAGGTGAGGGGCGGCGAGGAGACCTCTGGGGCCACTCTGAAAGGGGCTACAAAAGCCAAGGTCTCCGAGGCGGTGTGACTGGCCCCGGCCCGCGCTCAGATCTCCGCGTGACCCCAGGGACAGCTGCGCGTGAGTCACGGTGGCCTGCTGGCTGACCCTCTCTCTCTGCCGCCAGGGGTCACGTCCCGCCTCTTCCCAGCTCTACCCTCCGCCCTCCATCCTCCACCCCTGAAAGCGAGCTCCATCGGGCCGTGGCTGCTGGTCCAGTTCTCCCTCGAGCCCCACCTCCCTCGACTTGACCCACTGCTCACAGTCCTGGCCACTGTGGCCAGCCCACACCCTGGGAGCCACTGGAGTTAAGGCCCTTCTGCGTCCTCACCCTTGCCAGTGGCTGCACTGGTGGCCTCGCCTGCTGTGAGAGCCCGGTCGGCCTCCGTGCACGCTTGGGACCCCCCCCACCCCGGTCTCCTTCCTCCCGCGGCTTCTCCGGAAAGTTCTCTCGTGCAGACACAGGGTCTCGGCTGCCGTGGGTTCCCCATCTTTACAGGTTCTGGAGGCAGAGGGAAGACTACCCAACATCCCCGTGAGCCTTTCACCCCCAAATTGGGCTGACGCCCCCTCTGGTCATTCGTCTGGGGGGGGGGGGGGGGGGGGGGGGGGGGGGGCAGCATCTGATTGGCCAGCCCTGTGGGAGGTGGGAGGGCAGGCAGCGTGACTGACAGGCGGGCCCAGTGGCACCCGCAGCTGTGGGCGGGGGAGAGGGGGGCAGGTCCCCAAGGCTGCTCTGCCAGGAGCCCCAGCCGGGAACTGCCTGGGGCCGCTCCCCTTCACTGTCGAGGGCCCCTCCCCACCCGGGAGGTCAGCCGCTTTGGCTGCGGCAGGGCTGTAGGCTGCCGTGCTAGAACCTTCCTGGAGTCCCTGAAGGCCGGGTCTGGAACCGCCCCCAGAGGAAACCTGCTCCAGCCACCGGTTTGCAGCCGGTGCGGGAGGCCCTGGGAGGGGAGGCCGGCAGCTGGTGAGGGGCTGAGCGGGAACAAAAGCCCTCTTCTCCTCCCGGGCTGGGCCCTGTTTGGCTCTGCCTCAGCTCCCAGACCCAGTGTGAGACAGTAAACGCATTCAGTGCGGGACGAACGGCCCCAGCCCCCTCTCGGAGGTCAGGGGGCCCAGGAGGGGCGGGGCTGGGGTGCCCGGAGAAGGCACACAGGTGGAGCCAGGCGGGGAGGGGGTCCTCCTGGGACTGGGGGAGCAGGGGGGAGGGGCTCCATGCCCGGGGGACCAGCCCCCGCACGGGGGGAGTGCGGCCGGGGTGGGGGCTCAGTGTAGGAGGCTCCCCTTGCAGACCCAACTGCTGGGCTCAGAAAAGGTGTCAAGAGGAGAAAACGTCGGGGGGGGGGGCGGAGCCTGTGCCACAGAGGAGGCACCCGGTCGCCGTGTGGCAGACAGACTCTCAGATGGCCCGTGATCTCGCCCCTGGGACCCTGGACGATCCCTTCCCCTTGAATGGGCAGCACCTGAGACTCGCAAGAGAACGTGCAGAGCTGTTGGACGTGGCCCTCGCTGGTCTAAGCAGACCGGAGCCAGACGCCTGGGGAGGAAGTGGCCACGCTGGGAGCGTCGTGTGGCAAGGGCTACGGTGGCCTCTAGGACCCGAGCGCCCCAGGCCACAACCAGCAGATGTCCGGGGCCCTCAGTCCCGCAAACGCAAGGAAACGAACACTTCCGGCCACCAGCTGGCCTCTGGATGATAGTGCCACCCGGCCGACGCCTGCACCGTGGGCCGTGGCCTGTGGCCTGTGGCCTGTGGCTTGTGGCCTTGTCGTCTCAGAAGCCAGCTAGGTGGTGTCCAGACGATGGCCCACAGACGCCATGAGACGGTCAGCGGCATTACGCTCACGCTAAGGCCGTGGCGACTTGTGACGCGGCATGACGGTGAACACGCGTGGACTTCGGGGGGCCCGTCAGAGCCTGCCTCTGTGCTCGGTGGCCGGGTCGCCTGGGCAGGTCCTCCTTCGGCCCTTCTGCTTCCCTGCAATCACCCGGCAGTAATGGCCCTGTCCCCGGGGCTGTGTGGGCAGCTCGGCACCACGCTGGGCGTGCAGGGAGAGGAGTGAGGGGCCCTGATGGTCACTGATGCGATATTGAGGCAGATGGGCCCTCCACCTCCCGCCGCTGGGGGGGGGGGGTGCGCTGCAGAGTCAGAGGCGGGCCTGTGATGGCAGGACGGTAGCTGGTGCAGGAAGACAGCCTAAGACGACAGCGCTGGCCGGCACACCCTGTCCCAGGCTTCGCCGGGACGCAGGGCTGACAGGGCCTCCCGGCCTCTCCCTGCCCGTGCCCGACACCGGCTTGGGGGCGGGAGGGGGCACAGAAACAGCTCTGTGGGGAGGAAGGGCAGGCCTCCCCCCACCCAGATGAGCCCAGGGACCGATTCCAGTTGGGACCCGGCCCTGGCTGCACCCCCGGCCCCATCCGCTGCAGGGGTGGTCCTGGCTCCATGTGGCTGCGTGGCTGCGGGGGCAGAAAGGCTCCAGACGCCCGGGAAGGGGCTCCCTGCTCTGGGCACATCAGGGCAGCTGGGGACAGAGGCCGGCTGGCAGCTCCCGGGAGGCACACGCAGGTCTGTTGGGAGAATGGAGGGACCGCGAAGGTCGGGCAGCGCCCTGGACCGTGGGCCGTGGCCCGTGGCTCCTCGCAGCCGCTGGATCCTGGCCACTGGATGGAGCGGCCCGCCCTCAGCGGGAGGATCAGGGATGCTGGCGGAAGGCAAGGTCGCCCCGGCGTGACCCCTGCCCCCAGCAGAGAGCCCAAGGGGCTTTCCACCACCGAGGAACATGTGGGGGGTGGCGGGCAGGGCCTGACCTCTGGGCGCCAAGCCCAGGGCCCCTGTAGGGGATTGCCCGACTTCTGAAAGCCCAGAGAGGCATGCCTCAGGGCAGCGTGCCAAAAGCCAGTGTCTTCGTACTTCTGAAAGGACAGAGGGTCTGGAGAGGGTGGCCCGGGGCCAGCCTGGACCCTCCGGGAAGAACAGCCCCCGGCGCAGGCGGAACCACCACGGCCTGGCCCTGGCCACCCACTCGGCCTTCTCCAGGCAGAGCTGGGGAGACCGGGCCGCCCCCGTGCAGACGGGCAGGGGAGGGCCGGGCCGGAGGCTGACCCCCCCGGAGTGGCTCCAAGCCCTTCTCAGAACCGCTGTTTGTGTTGGCTTCTGGAGCTCCCCTGGACCCCCATCTGTAGGCTCTCCAAGACAGTGGCCTTGCTTCCCAGGTAGGGTCCTCTCTGACGTGCTCCAGGGCGGATTTCTTCTGGAATCTGTAAACACACATCTGTCTTCAGGGCCAACGAGTAAGTGAAACCACATGGGACGGTTTGAAGCTTCTAGAAGCTCTTACACCATAATAAAAACAGACGAGCCAAGCCCTTGGAGTGCAGGAGGCAAGGAGCCGGGCGTAATCAGCTCCCGGCAGGAGGGCATGGAGCCACAGCGGGGTCAGGGGTGGAGGCAAGGGGCTGGGGCCTGGGGAGCAGGCCCGCAGAGGGAAGGTCATGGAGGCCAGAAATGCTCTGCCTCAACCGACCGTTGGGATCTAGCCCATCCACCAAGCCTAACTTCCAGGCCGCCGCCTCCAGGCAGCTCTCCAGGGTGCTTACCGGCTCGTCAGCCTTCATGCGGTCCCCACAGCCTCCCATCGCCTCTAGGCTCGTATGCTTTGGGACACGCTCCTGTCGGTCTCCCCGTGGGAGAAGGGCAGGGCCTCTCCCCCACTGGCCTTGAGCACCACAGGGCAAAGTGTACCCAAGCTGGCTCAGTCCGGGGTTCCCCCAGACAGGTTAGGGATGAAATGGAGCTGTCCTCGGGTCACAGGACGTGACGCGGGGCTCTGTGCAGGCAGGTGGCCGCCCCCTTCCCCCTCTTGCTGGCCGAGGCCAGCCTCGTCCATACTCTCAAACCCAGAGCCTGCTCACCTGGCACGGTGCCCTCCGAGGGCCACAGCCCCACGGTCAAAACGTGTGGCATCCACGCCAGGTGCTGACACGGTGGAAGCTGGGCGGGCCGGCAGGCATTGGCCTCGTTCTAAAGACCGAGGTCTGCCTCTCACTGAATGGAGTAGCCCCTAGGTCACCACCTGAGTGGGAGCCGTGACCACTGTGAGGGGGGCCTCATGTTCTGCCCCCGCACCGGAGTGGGGGGACGTCTGCTCACGTCCAGGAGCAGCCCTGGCCCACTCAACACTGCCAGTGCCTCCCTCCCTCCCTTCCCCCTCTTCCCCTCCATCCTTCCCGCTCCTTCTCTCCCCCTTCATCTTCCTCTCCTTCCTTCACTCTCTCTCCCCCTCCCTCTCTCCTCTCCTCTAGCTGCCCTGACAGCCTGTGTAGTGAACTGTGTTCTTCATCCCTGCCCCCACCCTGGCTGCCCCCACATCAGGGTGGCCTCTACTCCTGGGCAGACAAGTCTGGCCATGGCCTGGTTCTGTCCACTGGCCACGGGTGGTGGGGAGAGAAGTGTAAGGGCCGCAGCAGCCTGGCCACAGCTCCCCACTGGTCTCTGTCCAGCTTTGCAAAGAATAGGGCTGAAGTTCGCATAACAAGTGTCCAGTGACATCAGCATGGTTCTGGGACATAAGGACACAGCCATAAGGACCATCGTCCTTGCTCTGGAGGAGTGGGCGCAGGGGTTCTCTATCCTCTGATTAGGTGGGAGCTTGGGGCCAGTTGCAGCTGAGGGACTTGAGTAGAGGAGATACGATACATGTCTGAAGCGTGCATGACAGGGGCTGGCCTGTGTCTGTCTCTGCAGCAGCCATGCACCATAGGTTGAGGTGGTGGGACCCCATGAGCCTGGGTTCCAGAGTGGAGCCAAGCGCCACACACCCCCTACCCCTACTAGGGTTGTAGGCTGCGCAAAAATACATTGTTTTTTGTTCCCTGGATGTGAGGACGGTTCCAAAGCAAACCAATCAATGGGGCACATCACAGCAACAAGAGAAAGGATAAAAACCACATGGTCATTTCAATAGACACAGAAAAAAGTATCTGACCGAGTGCAACATCCATTCACGATAAAAACCCTCAACAAAGTAGGTCTAGGGGGAACATGTCTCACCATAATAAAGGCCATCTATGAAAAATCCATAGCTAACATCATATTCAGTGGTAAAACACTAAGAGCTTTTCCTCTAAGATCAGGAATAAAACAAGGACATCCTCTCTTAGCCACTTTTATTCAAAATAGTACTAGAAGTTCTAGCCACAGCAATCAGGCAAGAAAAAGAAATAAAAGGCATCCAAATTGGTAAGGAAGAAGTAAAGCATCGCCATTTGCAGATGACAGGGTACCCTGGATGGAAAATCCTGTAGACTCCAACAAAAAGCTGCTAGAACTGATAAATGAATTCAGTAAAGTTGCAGGATACAAACCCAATGTGCAGAAATCTGTTGCATTTCTATACAATAATAATGAAACAGCAGAAAGTGGAATTAAGAAAACAACCCCATTTAAATTGCACCAAAAATAATAAGACACCTAGGGATAAAAAGACCTGTACTCTGAAAGCTATGAACACGGATGAAAGAGGTTGAAGAAGACACAGAGACATGGAAAGACAGTCCACGCTCGGAAATTAGAAGAACAAATATTGTTAAAATGTCTGTACCGCCCAAAGCAAGCTACGCATTTAATGCAATCAATCCCTATCAAAATACCAACAGCCTATTTCGCAGAGCTAGAACGAGCAATCCTAAATTTTGTATGAACCGCCAAAGACCCCAAAGAGCCAAAGCAATGTTGAAAAAGGAAAACAACACTGGAGGCATCACAATCGCAGCCTTGAAGCCATGCTACAAAGCTGTAGTAATTAAAACAATATGGTGCTGGCACAAAAAAAGACACATAGGTCAATGGAACAGAATAGTGAGCCCAGAAAGGGACCCACAGCTAGAAGGTTAGTTAATCTTCAACAAAGCAGGAAAGAACATCCAACGGGGAAAAAGACGGTCTCTTCAACAAACGGTGCTTGGAAGACTGGACAGCAGCATGCAGAAGAAGGAAACCAGAGCACTTTCTTACAAAATACACAAATACACATTCAAAATGGATTAAAGGCCTAAATGTGAGACCTGAAACCATAAAAATCCTTGAAGAAAGCACAAGTGGTAATTTCTCCAACACTGGACATACCAACATTTTCCCAGACCTGTATTCTGAGGCAAAGGAAACAAAAACAAAAATAAATCAGGACTACATCAAAACAAAGGTCTTCTGTACAGTGAAGGAAATGATCAACAAAACTAAAAGGCAACCAACGGAACAGGAGAAGTTACCTGTAAATGACATATCTGATAAAGGGTTAGTATCCAAATTATGTAAAGAACTTACGGAACTCAAACCCCCCGAATAGAAATTTCCCCAAAGAAGGCATCCAGATGGCCAACAAGCACACGAAAAGATGCTCAATATCGCTGATAATCTGGGACATAGAAATCAAAACCACAATGAGATACCACCTCATGCCTGTCACAATGGCTAAAATCAACAACACAAGAAACAACAGGTGTTGGTGAGGGTGTGGAGGAAAAAGAACGCTTGTGCACTGTTGGTGGGAATGCAAACTGGCGCAGCCGCTCTGGAGAACAGTGTGGAGGTTCCTCGGAAAGTTAAGAATAGAACTACCCTACAACCCAGCAATCACACTCCTGGGTATTTACCCAAACAATAAGAAAACACCAACTGAAAGGGACACATGCACCCCGATGTTCATAGCAGCTCTGTCTACATTAGCCAAACTCTGGAGAGAGCTCAAGTGTCCATCGAGCGATGAATGGATAGAGAAGATGTTGTGTATGTCTACAATGGAATATTACCCGGCCATCAAAAAGAATGCAATCTTGCCATTTGCAACAGTACGGATGGATCTAGAGAGTATTATGCTAAGTGAACTAAGTCAGAGAAGGACAAACACCATACAATGTCACTCCTATGTGGAATTTAAGAAACAAACAATCAAAGGAAGAGAGAGGGAGAGGGAGGGAGAAATCAAGAAACAGACTCTTAGCTATAGAGAATACACTGATGGTCACCTGAGGGGAGGTGGGTAGAACGATGAGGGGACAGGGGATGGGGATTAAGGAGTGCACCTGTCAGGAAAACAAAGAAAAATTAAAGAAAACAGAAATACACGTTTGGTGGCTAAGCCGCTGGGAGCTCATGGGGTCGTTTGTTACTGCGGCACGACCCGGGGAAGCCTGACTGATACGCAGAGGCTCCCTGCAGCAGGAGGGGCCTGTCAGTGAGCCCACAGCAAGCGACCCCCCTGCTGGGAGGGCAGATGGGGGACCGTCCGGTTTGGGGTGGGGGCCCTGGAGGGGGAGACCCTGGCAAGAGACATACATGTAGCCGGCCCCCCGTCTGTGGAGGGAGGCGGCCAGGCCGCGGATGTCGTGAGTGCCTGGAATTGCTTTGGGCCCTTGCTACCCCGAGGCTGGGAGAGAAGCCAAGTGGGCACCCAGGTCCCCAGCCCAGATGTGGGAGAAAGGGATGTTTGCAGAGACTGGGGTGGGGTAGAAAAAGCGAGTCCTCTATGCCTTGGCCTGTGGGTTTTGTGTGTGAGGGGTGGGGCGGGTAGGGGGTGGGGATGTGAGTGTGTGTGGGGGGGTGGGGTGTGCGGTGGGGGGTGGGGGTGTGTTAGTGGGGTGGGGGGAGTGGCAGGGGGTGTGTGGGGGTGGGGGTAGGGGGTGTAGGGGTGGGGGGTGCTCCCTCCCAGTCCAGGGGCCCCATTCAGTCTGCGGCACCAGCCCGAGGTCAGACCCCCTCCCTGCAGGCTGAGCTCCCCTCCCCAGGAGAGCCACGTGGCCCACCTCCCCACTGCCCTGCTCGTGGGCGGCCGGGGCCTGTGGGGTGGGGAGAGGGGCCCCTCTGGAAGGTACGGACAAGCTCAGTCGGGTGCCCAGCCGTGCCTGCCTGCGGCCCTCCCTGCACACTCCCTGCAGTCCAGCCGCGGGCCGTGTCCTCCCCGAGTCCCCGTGGGGTGTGTGCGTCCCCCCAGTGCCCCCCGCAGAGCCAGGCCGGGGTGGAGTGGGGGAGGCTGCGGGCAGAAAGCTTCTGTCACTGGGAACGACACTTGCAGAGGGCCCTGGGCGGGGACCGGCGAGAACCACAGAGGCACACGGGGACCGACAGGCAGCCGCCCTCCCTGGCGAGGCCAGGTGCGCGAAGCCGGACGTGAGAAAACCACGAAAGCCGGTTAAACACCGCGCGGTCTTGCTCCTCTAAGCGACTTACCTACTCGGCCCTCACAGAAAGTGCGCTTAAAAAATGCGCAGAGGACGTCTACCCATTTCTGTCTGCCCCGTGTACCTATTTTCCCCACGGACCAGAAATAGCTTCCACGCAGAGGGAGAGAAAATAATCCCACTTAAGCCATAAAAACAAATCACCTAAGAAAAGCCTGACGCAGAAAATTCTCGAACCCCCACGGGGAAAACTTCCAACCCCATGGGAGCTGCAAAGGGAGGTCCGCGGGGAGGGTGCAGACGCCCGCTCCTCTCTGTGAACGCACAGCTTCCTCTGCATTCTCCTGGAGCCGGGAGCCGTGGGGACTTGAAACGGCGCTGGGTTACCCTGGAAGAGCCAACAGGCACCGATGCCACCCCCCCACCCCCCACGAGGAAGGCTGACCCCGAGAACGGAGACTGTCTGTGATCCTGGGGAATCTGTGCGGCTAGAAGCCAGGGGCAGACACCGGGCTGGCCCTCGAGGGTGTTTTCTCCACCATTTGCACTCGTTACCTGGCCAAACGTAAATGTATTTAAGAAGCAGGCACACTGGCTGGATCGACGCAGAGGCCAGCGTGGGGCTGGCGCGGGACAGACAGAGGGGTCGGGAGGGCAGACGTCGCGGCACACGAGCAATTAAAATTATAATGAAGCCAAAGATGGCGAGTCAACGCAGAAGAGAAAGATGATTTGACGGGTTATCAAATTAGACGTTTTGAAAGGAGGGAAAAGCCAAGGAAAATGTCGTACCGCAAAGTGAATCGCAGGACTGAACGGTTACTTGTGATGAAGTATAAACCCATTTTAAAACAAAAGGTTGCAATGTAACCAAAAGCAAGGGACACAAATCAGATTAAGAAAGATATTATGGGGGCGCCTGAGTGGCTCAGTCGGTTGAGCGTCCGACTTCGGCTCAGGTCATGATCTCACAGTTTGTGGGTTCGAGCCCCGCGTCGCGCTCTGTGCTGACAGCTCGGAGCCCGGAGCCTGCTTTGGATTCTGTGTCTCCTTCTCTCTCTGCCCCTCCCCTGGTCACACTCTGTCTCTCTCTCTCAAAAATAAATAAACATTAAAAAAATAAATAAAAAAAAGATATTATGTGTAAGTATCAGAGCTGTAAGACTTCTTTTTTTTTAATTTTTAAAAATGTTTTATTTATTCTTGAGAGAGAGAGAGACAGAGCATGAGCGAGGGAGGGGCAGAGAGAGAGAGGGACACAGAATCCAAAGCAGGCTCCAGGCTGTGAGCTGTCAACACAGAGCACAACGTGGGGCTTGAATTCACGAGTGGTGAGATCACAACCTGAGCCGAAGTCAGACGCTCAACTGACTGAGCCCCCCAGGCGCCCCTACAATATTATTTATTTTAAATGAATTTACCAAGTTGCCCTGGTTTAGTTGTCTTCTTGTTTTACAGGACATGTCTGGTCCGTTAATAAGAGTACTGATTATCATAACAAGATATTAAAAACAACCCAAAATTTCAATACTCTGGGAGTGAGTGTGTGGCAAATCCAGCCACTAGGGTAAAACGGAGCCTTTTAAAATGACCGAAACTTGTCCCGCAATATGAGAGACGGTCTCATTTTATGCAAAACCTTCTACCTCCAAGTGATGTGCTCTGAAATGTCTCCAGATGACAGATTCATGGTAACTTGCATTGTCTTCCTTGTGTTGTCCAAAGTGTCCAAGTGTTCTATAATAACGTGTACATTACTTTGAGAATCAGTGGGGAGAAAGTCCTTTAAGGAAAATAAAAACTGTTTCGGCAAACGCGTCGGGACCGTGGGATGTCCACGTGGGAGAGAAGGAGGCTTCCTCACATCGGGCAGAAAATTTAAGTCAAAATGAATCACAGACCTAATGCGAGAGCTGAAACCACAGAACTCCTGGACAAAAATCTGGGAGTAGATCTCTGTGCCCCCGAGTAGACGACACTTCCTTAGATAAGACAGCAAAGGGACCGGTGGCACAAGGAAGGAGAGGTGCTTGGGACTTTATCGAAGTCTTTTGTTCTGCAAACAGCACCATCCAGGAAGCGAGGAGACAACCCACAGAATGGAAAAGGGATTTTCAAGTCGTACGTCTGAGGAAGGACTTGCGCCCAGGGCGCGTAAGCAGCTCTTAACAACTCAACAACAAAAGGATGGGTCACCCAATTAAAAACTGGGCAAAAGATCAGAGTCGACATTTTGCCAAAGAAGGCGTCCAAGCGACTGAGAGTCACATGACAAGGTGCTCAACGTCATTGGCCATTAAAGAAGTGCAAGTCAAAGCCCCAGCGAGAGGCCCCTTCTGACCGACAGGATGGCTACCGCGGCTGTCGGCAGGGACGTGACGAAACCGGAACTCTAAGATACTGTTGGCACCAAGGCAAAAGGTTGCCGCTGCTTTGGAAAAGTTTGCGAGCTCTTCCAAATCTTTTCCTTGTTAATTTTTTTAAATGTTTATTTATTTTTGAGAGAGAGAGAAAGACAGAGAGAGAGACAGAGTGTGAGCAGAGGGGCAGAGAGAGGGAGACACAGAATCCGAAGCAGGCTCCAGGCTCCGAGCTGTCGGCGCAGAGCCCCACGCGGGGCTCGAACTCGCGAAACGTGAGATCATGACCTGAGCCGAAGTCGGACGTTTAACCGACCGAGCCACCCAGGTGCCCAAGAGCTCTTCCAAATCTTAAACACAGGGCTGCCCTAAGATCCAGATGTCTATATACAACCCCCCAAAAAAGGGGAAACGTATACCTATACATAGACCTACATAGAATGTTTGCAGCAACGTTATGAGCCAGAAATGGAAACAACCCAATTGCCCAGCAACTAGTGAACGAGTAAATAAAATGTGGTATCAGACAACAAACATCATCTGGCAGTAAAACAGGGAGGGGGGGCCGCCACATCTCAACAGGAACACACCTTGAATATACACGACAGAAAGAGGACAGTCGCCAAGAAGCGCATACTGCGTGATTTTGTTTATACGTAACGTCTAAAATAAGTGAATCTATGCAGACAGAAGGCACATTAGTTGGTGAGATGTGTACCGTGTTAATTGTATCTCAGTTGTTAGCCGAATACGAAAATAAGACAGAGGAGTGAAGGGACAGAAGGGAAGGAAGGGGACGACCACCTTTGAGTCACTACTATGCTCCAAAGATGAGCCCAAGGTCTGACTTGTGTTACCTGATTTGGTCCTTAGCGTACCTCTAGGAGTGGGCGTCACAATCTGGTTTTGATTCTCAGCTCGGTATCCAGAAAGGTAGAATCTCAAAACCCTCAGCGGCTGAGCCTGTGAAGCACAGACCTGTTTGACCCCTCAGCCCGCTTACCCTTGTCTGCTCCTTCAGCTTCTGCCCTGGTGTCGGGACTGGGAAGGTGATGCCAGAAACCATGCTTAGTAGCCAGAATGTGCTCGTCCTGCCAAAGTCGTGGTAAAAGAGTAGCTCAGGGCTGCAGACAGAACAGGCTGGGACCACAGACTCCAGAGACCTATGGCCCTGGGGTCCCATACAGCACCTTGTGGTACCCCAGGCACCACACCGGCCCCTCAGAACCTTGATCCCCAGACACTGCCTTGTGCTATGGCGTGTGGCCTTGTCACCTCGCCCGCATTCATTGCTGACCACCTCCTCTGAGCTGGGACAGAGACAATCAGAGACAGCTTCTGCCCTCACAAATCTTATATCCAAGTAGATTGGGTACAGGTGTTAAACACTTTTCATAGGCTATGTAATGTGAGGTGTTTAGAGTGCTCTGGGAGCACAGAGGAAGGGTGACTAACTGCTTGGGAAGTAAGAGCAGACTCCATCTACCAATCTGTTTACCCATCCATCCACTCATTCACTCATCCATCCATCCATCCACCTGCCCATCCGTCCATCTGTCCATGCATGCATCCATCCATCCATCCACCTGCCCATCCATCCATCCATCCATCCATCCATCCACCTGCCCATCTGTCCATCTGTCCATGCATGAATGCATGCATGCATGCATCCATCCATCCATCCACCTGCCCATCCCTCCATTGTCCATCCATCCATCCATCCATCCATCCATCCACCTTTCCATCCCTCCATCTGTCCATCCCTCCATCCATCCATCCCTCCTTCCCTCCCTCCCTCCATCCATCCATTGCCCAAAGCTGTTTATTGAACTCCTTTCACCCCTATGGTTCTAGATGCTGGGGCTTCACCACAGAACAGGACAAAGTAAGTCAGTTCTCTCCTAGATCTCACCTTCTAGTGTATATAACATAAAACAAACGTGTAAAATAATTTTACATACAGAAAAGCACCATGAGGAAAATGAAACAGAATAACAAATGTGAAAGTCTGGGAGCCAGGGATGATTTCTCCGGGGAGGTAGTGTTTGAGCTCAGTTTGAAACGAGGAGGAGCCATTCATGGGAAAGTCTGAGGCAGGGGAGGCTCCGGGCAGAAGAGTCAACACACACAGAGGCCACAGGCAGGGACGGAGGTGGCTTGTTCAAGGGATGGGACAAAGGTCCGTGTGCATGGAGCTTAGTGGTTGCGGGCGAAGGGGATGGGATGTTTGTGCTGGGTCTCAAAGAACAAGAGCTTGCCATGCAGAGACGAGCTTGCCATGCAGGGGACAGCGTATGAGGGGACCGGGAGAAGTGAGGGGACTTGGTGTTTGTCCAGTAAGACCAGGCACTTTTCAGTGTTTTTTTTTTCTTTCACAGAGAGGAATAAATAGCCAGGAAATGCCTGGAAAAGAAGATGGAGGTATGGATACAGCACATATTATACGGCTTCTTTGATTGAACAATGTGGCATTAGTTTGTTAATAGACAGATAGAATGTGGAGCAGAGTAGAAAACCCAGAAATAGGTCCGCAGCACGTGGAATGTGGTCAAGGTGGCTTCTCAGGCGACTGGGGAGAATGTGAGGTGACCAGCGAGAAGGGGAGGTGACCGGGGAGGAGATGAGATGACCGGGGAGAAGGTGAGGTGACCGGGGAGAGGGTGAGGTGACCAGGGAGAGGGTGAGGTGACAGAGGAGAAGATGAGCTTTTTGGTCAACGGCTTTGGGACACTTGGAGAGCCAGGCTGGAGCTACGTCCACAGACGCCGGTGAATCTGAGACGAAATCATGCCACGTGCTGGGAAAACACTGGATGACTTTTGCCACCTAAATCAGAGAAAAGCTTTGATAACTATGACTCGAAACCCAAAAGCAATCAAGCAAAGATGAATAAATTTGCCTACATTAAATTAACACATTCGTATGGCAAAATACACCGCAAGGCACAAAATATTTGCAGGACTCAAATCGCTCACACAAGAAGTCCCCGACAACCCAGAAAAAGTCCCATGAGCTGTAAGAAAACAGGTGAAAGTTATTAGCAGTTTGTGCAGAAAAAAGAAGGCAAATGTCTCTCAAATACATGCACAGGTGCCCCATCTTGGTCACGTCAAGGAAACGTGAAATAAAACACCACTGATATTCTCTCACTTATCAGATCGGCAAAAGTCCAAGGATTGAACAATTTATTACGTTGGCGAGACTGGCCATCCAGGTCTTGCCACTGATCTCGGTGGGAAAGAAAAACGGTGTGTTCTCTGGAGGGAACGGGGTCCGTCACGCCAAGGCCTTCGCTGGGGTTGTGCGCGGGGGGAGCAAAGGCTGAGAATCCCAAATGCCCGTCACAGGACGTCGGTTGACTAAACTCTGGCCGACCTTCCCAGGAGTGCGCTGCGGCCATGGTGGGGGTGGGGGGGGCTGGCTCGAGGGACAGCATGAGGACCCGTGTGCCGTGACATCTGAGCCAAGCAAGGTGCGGAGGGGGCTTTGTGGGTGTGCACGTGCTTCTTGTATTTTCTAAGAGGACTGGTGGACAGAGAACCCCCCAAAGAATGGAAATGGTCGTGAGGGGGCATGGGGGGGAGAGGAAGGGGCAAGGCTCCCGTGGTCCTCCCGCCCTCCCGCAGGTCCCTCTTGCTCCGGAGCCCCGTAAATGCTTTGCTAAGTGAGGTCACCAAGAAGGTGTCCCTACCACTTGGGCGCAGACGGGAGCAACGAACCCGACGGCTGATCAAGTTGGTGGTGAGAAATCTTGGTGTTGCTATAAAAAATCAGTATTTAGAGTGTGGACTCTTAGGGAACTATATTCTGAGGCCAAAAAAAAAAAAATCTTACAATGTTCTAAGAAAAAGGACTAACAGAAGGAAAAAAGTAAGGAAATGGTCTCTTCCCTGGGGGGAAGCAGAAAGAGCGTCACCAGACCCCCTCCTCATTTATGTGAAGTCTCTCCAAGGCCGGGCGCAGAGGAGACAGGAGGTTGGACGGTCCCAGGGGTCATCCTGGAGACTGAGGACAAGGCCGGGGGAAGACAGTGACCTGTGCCTCCCGCCCGAGGTTCCCTGCTTGCCCTGCCGACCTGCCGACCTTCCACGGGGGTGTCGGGCCTCTGGGTGAGGGGAGCCAGGGGACTGCCAGACATTCACGCATGTTCAGGACGAGCAGGAAACACCCCACTGTGCCTCCTGGCTCAGGAGTCCTCGCTGCCTGTCCCAGAACCCGGCCTCCCCTAGGCAGGGGAGGAGCGCCTCTGGGACTCCCGTGTGGGGCGGGGGCAGGCTGGGGGTGCGGGGGAAGGGATGCCGACAGAAAAGAAGCAGCCAGAGCTGATGGGAGGGGCACTTTCGGGAGGCTTGTACTGAGGCCCCGACGTCAACAACCTACGCCCGTCTTCCAGATGTGGCCACAGAAAATCAGGCATGGGGACCAGACTGAGGCTGCGAAACTAGTGAGTTCTCGTGGAGGGCACCTGACCCCCCGCATGTTCCCGGGGGGCGGGGCTCAGAGTGTGTCCACCACCCTCCCCGCCGGGCCTGGGGACAGGGGACCCCGGCCCGGGGCCCGGCTCCAGGGGCAACCTCGTGCAGCGAGACCGCGGGACCTGTGCGCCCCGGGAGCCCCCGGCCCCCGCCGCAGGTCTGAGCTGGCAGATTCCTGCAGCCCCGTGGGGAGCATGGAAGGGCGGAAATGATGACAGGTGCCATGGCCTCCAGGCCGCCTGTCGCTGGAAACCAGCTGCCTCCCGTCAGCAGCCCTTCAGGCCCAGGGACAGACTGCCAGGCCTGCCCGGAGCTCCTGTTCCGGCCCAGCCCCTGCCAGCAGCCCCCCTGCCCGGGGGGCCGGGCTCCCAGCTCCAGCAGGTGGGGCTGCGGCCCGCCCCACGGGTCTGGGTGGGACAAGAGTCCGCGGGGAGTGGGGGGGCCAGGCTCAGGAGTGGGATGAGTTACAGGGGGGCGGTGGGGGTGCAGAGCAGCTGGAGGGGACTGCCTGGGGCGGGCCGGGTCTGCTGGGTGCGAGCAGAGGTGCGGACAGGAGGACCATGGGAGTGTCGGGCCAGCACGGGCCCAGCTGGCTGGAGGCCAAGGGCGAGGCCGGAGGGCCACCCGGAGCAGGTACTTTGGAGGAGCTGGTCCAGGACCTCAGTGGGCACGCGGAAAGACAGGGGCCTGGAGGGGGGACGGCGGGGGAGGGGACTCTCTCCTGGACATGCCTGGGCCTGTGGATGTGGGTGGGAAGGGACGACCTCTTCCCGTCACTAAGCTCTAACTGATTTGGGGCTTCCCCCTTACGCGTGGGGCGCCATGGGGCCCCACGAGGCCACTGAGTCTGCCTGCGGCACAGGGGGGCGGGAATCACTCCTCTTCCCCTGTGACTCCTCTGTCCCCTGTGACAGAAAAGCAGGCAGATCACCCCAGTGCAAATTTAGCTGTCGAATATTTGGTAACAGCTTCAGTGCCACGTGTCTCCTGTGCGATGGCCTGTGAGATGTAACAACGGCAGTCGGGGCGGGACTGAAGGTCTGGCTGCCGTGGGGCCTCGGTGTGTGGTGGTCCCAACCCCCCGGGCGACGTGTTCCCAATGACCTGCAGACCGGAAGAGGAGGCTCCCTGGGGACAGAGGGGGGGTCTCGAGGAGGAGCTGAGCCCTGGGGTCGGAGGCCGCAGCCTGGCCCACGCCCCGAGCTGGCCTCCCTGGCTGGCCGCCTGGTGCCCAGCAGCCGCAGCCGTTTTTAGCCCCGTTCAAGGCAGGCCGCGGCCGAGGCCAGGCAGGCACAGTGACCTCGTCAGGGGTCACCCCATGCTCACAGGGGCCCACGTACGATGAGAGGCCCGGTCCTCGGCCAGGGCCGGTGGGGTTACGGGGGCGGGGGCGGCGGTCTGACCCTGGGGCTGGCACTCCATCAGCCCTGCCCCCGCTGGCCCCCCAGACCTGGTCACCAGGAAGCAGCCCTACGGGAACATGCCGGGGCCCAAGGGTGACAGCTGGACATTCACTATAGAGGGTGACAGGGGCCGTGGGCTGCCTGCCCCCTTCCTGCCCCCGGGTGTGCCTGCAGCCCGTGTCTCCTTCCTCCTGGGTCTTGCCCATTCCACGGCTGCCGGCCTCCCAGCTCACAGGGACCGAAAGCTGGAAGTGTCGTGGGGAAAACAGCACCCAGCCACGAAGCTGTTGGGTGGCCGGGGGGCCACACAGAATTCCCTTGCGTGTTAGACGATCCGAAAGCATTTTGTGTTCATGGTTGGCATCCGGCATGATTCCTTCTGGCTGGAGGCCTTGGCTACCGTTTTCGGGGCGCAGAGGACATGCCACAGCGGTGATCGTGGACCTGCCCGTCCGGAAGAGGCCTGGGTCCCGTGGGTAATTACCTGAGAGCAGGCGGGTGGGTAATGACCCACACCTCACTGGTTTGCGAATTCGCACTCCCTGCGTCTCTGCCCGCACAGTTGCCCCGGGGGCTCAGCGTGCAGGCCTGGTCCCCGCTCTTACAGGGAAGGGGGCTGGAGCCCCGGGAGCCCGTTTTCCTTGGAGGCTAACTCGGTGGCCGCCTACCCAGCCTCTCGTGCACTGTCAGAGCAGTGGAGAGGTCGGGGTGCATGTACCCAGGTGCGGGGGGAGGACAGCCCTGGACTGGGTCCCAGTTCTGCCACTTCTGGGCTGTGTCCCTGGGGCAAGTCATTTAACCCCGCTGGGGCTGAGCTTCCTCTCCGAGACCCATGACGGTCGTCCCACTGGGCAGGGAGCTCCGTGGGAACACTGTGCAAATCATGGGCACAAAGCCCACACAGAATGTGCCTGCCTCAGGCGGCCCCCGTCTGCCCTGTGCTCTGACCAGGCCACCAGGGAGTGGCCGGGGGCCACGCCAGAGTCCTGTGGACACAGACTCACGACTGGGCGAGTGCCCACAGGTGGGGCCTCAGTGTGAGGGCAGGGGGACAGCCCAGGATGACAGCACACATCGTGAAGACCCCACACCTGTCTCTCACCTTCCAGTGAACCAGAGGTTTCCTTTCCTGCTTGGGCCTGCTCTGTGACCAGTGTCCCCGCTCTTAAGGGTTGGGCCTGCTCTGTGACCAGTGTCCCCGCTCTTGGGGGTTGGGCCTGCTCTGGGACCACAGTGTCCCCACTCTTGGGGGTTGGACCTCCTCTGGGACCACGGTGTCCCCGCTCTTGGGGGTTGGGCCTGCTCTGTGACCAGTGTCCCCCCTCTTGGG
>NW_026057584.1:1654088-1659236 GCF_023721935.1 Panthera uncia
CTCTTGGGGGTTGGGCCTGCTCTGTGACCAGTGTCCCCCCTCTTGGGGGTTGGGCCTGCTCTGTGACCAGGGTCCCCCCTCTTGGGGGTTGGGCCTGCTCTGTGACCAGTGTCCCCCCTCTTGGGGGTTGGGCCTCCTCTGGGACCACGGTGTCCCCACTCTTAAGGGCAGTCCAGGCAAACATCAGAGTGGAGCTCCTTCTTCACTGGGCACTGATGTGACCACGTACCCCCACAAGCCTGGGCCTGCAGCGTCCCCATCGACCCCGGAGCAGTCGGGCGGTCAGGCACCCCAGCAAACTCACCACCGCCAGCGAACAGAGGGGCACAGGGCTGGGCCTCCTTAGCTTTATCTAGGAAAAACGCTTGTTCAGGCCTCGTGGGCACTTTCTTGAGCTCGAGCGCCCCCTGCTGCTGGCGCGGGGGGAGGAGGCGCTCTGAGGGTCCCCCCACCCGGCCCCCTCTGTCCCGGGACTCTCACACCCAGGAAAGCCATGGAGAACCAGGGGAAAGACGCTGTGGGTCTGGGATCAGAAATGGGGGGGCGTGCGGGCCTCTGCCCGGGGCCCCAAGGCCGTGGGACGCGGGACAGATCTGCCCGTGAGGCTCCCTCCCCACCCGGCTCCTTTCTGGGAGCCAGCACTGGGCTTCGCTCAGGGTTGCTTACAGTGGGGTGAGGGCTGTCCCCACAGAGGGGCTGGTGTGGCCCCGCTGGTGTCAGAGGCACCCCACCTCCCTGGCTCCTGACTCACTCTGCACCAGAGCCCACGTGTGTGCAAGGCAAACGGGGCTGCTGGTCACAAACCCAGAGGTCACTCGGCAGAGGTCGCTTGGCAGAGGTGGACAGAGACGCGGCCCCGAGGCCCCGGGGGCGCGCTGAGGCTCGCGGCCTCCCGGGGACACCGCTCAGACGGACCGGCGTCCCTAAGATCACGTCCCTGGGATCGGCAAGCAGGTGTAAGCGGGGCCATTAGGTGTAAAGTAAGTTCTGAAGTCCCTGGCCGAGGACGATGGCTCCAGTGTCTGAGCAGACGGGGCCCCCTGGGGACCGCAGTCAGGCAGGGAAACACGCCTGGTTTTCTGTGATCGGGGCTCCCGCTTCAGGTACACTGGGGTGGGGGGAGCTGCCGGGCCACCCAGGGCCCTTCTCCACTCCTGTCCTCTCCCGCCCTCTCCTTACCAGCTCGTCGCTCAAGGATCCGCCGGCCTTCGAGGGCCGTCTGTGTCTGTCTGATCTTCCCAGAAAGCAATGTGAGGACCCCCAGACACGGCCACGTGACGGGCGCGAAGTGTGCCGTCTGCCACGCGAGGCGTAAGCCGCGGGAGGGGACCGTGGGTCTGTGTGGGGCCCCAGGCACCCGGGGGTGGAGGCCGGCCTCCCCTGCGGGACGGCCACCTGGCTGCCCACACTTCGGCTTCCTGCAGCGGCTGCCACGTAACCCCAGGCGGGCGGCTCCCAGGGAAGGACCGTTGGCCTGGGCCGGCGACACGCCCCGAGGTCTCTGGCTCCCCAGGAGCCCGGTGAGCTCCTCCAGGGCAGAGCTCTCTGTTTTGTTCAACCGTGAACCTGGCCAGGACCCTGCATGGCACCCGGGAGGTGCCCTTGTCCGCACTGGCTCCCGTTGGATGCGTGGCCGGCTCACATGTCTGCAGAGCCGGGTCTCCGTCCCAGTCCCTCGGCTGCTCGCCCTTTCCCCATCGGAGCTGGGAACGCGACTGTTCACCCGCCCTCTCCGGGCGGCAGAGGACGCCGGGAGCCCCTCTGAGCGCCCGGCCCTCCTCTGCCTCCCAGAAGGCTCCGATGTAACCGGGGGACTGAGCGCACGGCTGTCCTGGAGCGTCCTCCTCCTCTCCTGAGTGCCGAGGGCGTCACCTGGTCCTTTGGAGGCCGCCTCGCTGGGACGGCAGGCAGAGCGGCCGGGGGTGTCTGGGAGCACGAGGCTCTTCCCGAGGAGGCCGGCCCTTCCACGAGGACTCCCAGGACGTCTCTTTTGGGGCCCTGCTGGAGGCCACCGGCCAACCCCGCCACGCCAGCGCGCGGGCTCCTGCTGGCCCCTTCTCCGGTCCTGGCCCCGTATGACTAGTGTCCTTATTAGGAGAGCCCTGGTGTGTCAACCTCCAGAATCCTACCTCCAGGATAGAGACACAGTTAATTTCTGCCCTTTAAGCTGCGGTCAGTGGTACCTTATTATGGCGGCCTGAGCGGATGGCCTCAACAAATTCAATAAGTTACGCAGGACACAAGCGAGAAGGAGGACGGGACAGAGGAAAAGGCTACAGTCTCAGGGCTGGGACAAAGTCTAGAGGGTTTCACACATGCTCAGCAGGAGCCCCGGAGGGAGGGACATGTGTGTGCAGATGGTGCACACAGTTGTCCTGGGGCAGATAAGCAGGGGTCCTCGGATGAGGGGCGCACGGGGTCCAGAGCAGAGCCCATAAAACCACGTCCCTACCGGATGCCAGATACGTCCCGCGTCGGGCACCGTGAATCTCCCGGAACAGCACCCACCCCTGCCTCTTAGCTTTTTTCCCCTTCCTTGTCCACACGCAGGTGTAAAGAAACGATCACAGAGGGGCGCCTGGGTGGCTCAGTCGGTTAAGCATCTGACTTCGGCTCAGGTCACAATCTCGCGGTCCGTGAGTTCGAGCCCAGCGTCGGGCTCTGTGCTGACAGCTCGGAGTCTGGAGCTGCTTAGGATTCTGTGTCTCCCTCTCTCTCTGCCCCTAACCCACTCGCTCCCTGTCTGTCTGTCTGTCTCTCAAAAAATAAACGTTAAAAAAAATTAGGAAGAAAAACAAGTACAGAGACGTGCCCTGCGGCCGTGTGAGGACAACCGTGCCACTTGATGTCTTGCTAAGGAGAGCACACTCTGAACCCGGGTGCGCGTGTGGGGCCGTTACATCCGACCTGCTGTTTTTCTCTATGACCGGTTTTATAGTTTCATCCACAAATGAACAAAAACTCACGCGACTCTCACCCCTGACTCTGCCGCGCCCTCGAGCTTTTGAAAATGTTGAAAATCACAGCAGATCTTCCCTCCGATGCGGCCTCTCCTCCACGGCCGTCCCTTCCTCCAGACACGCCTCTTCCTGTCTGCTCACCTCACACGCCCCCTGAGCGGCGGGGCCGTGTCCTCGGAGGGCTTGTGGCCTCCATTGCCGTCGGTGGGCACGCGTTCCCATGTCTGGCCGTCCCCCCGAGCGCCGTCTGGGCCGCTCTGTCTGGCCGCCTGCTACGTTTCTGCCTGGACGGTTCACAGGCATCTAAACATGGTCCCCCCTTGCGACTGGCATCTCCTCAAAGACCGGTCCTTCTACTGTGTCCCCTGCCCCGGGACCGAGCAACAGAATCCTAGATTCCCTCCCCCGCCCCTGCCAGGAACCAGGCCTGCTTCCCAGCTCTCCCTCTAGACCACCCACCTCCCACCCAACCCCCTGCCTCGTGGAACTCGACGGAACTCTCAAAGCCTCTGTTCTTGGGCCCCCAGAGCATAAGTAGAGCAGGGTCTGTTGAGGGAGGGACCCCATCCACTGAGAGGGAGACCCTCCAGCCTGGAGACCTTCCAGACCCTGGCTTCGGGCTACAAAGTCCCAGATTGATTCTGGGGGAGAGATCTAGATGTCGAGGCACACGACCCTCAGGGCCCAGGGGCCGTGAGTGGAGAGCTCCGTGTGGCCCCAGGAGGGCGGAGGGTGGACACAGATGATTCATTGTCAAGCGGCTCTGTTTAATCCTTGCTAAGTGATTTTAATTATTTCAGCTTTGTGAAAAAAAACAAACAAAAAAAAATGCATGCACAGCACGATGAAGAAATAGAACACGAAAAAATTATCACTAGGAGGTGGGATTAAGGTCGACAGGTATTTTCTTTTGAAAATTTTTCTGTTTTATCTATTTATTCAATAATAAATATGCATGACTTTCATAATGGACAAAAATATTTTCCCCGAAGTCATCCGTTTGTAGATGAGGTGACTTCCCAGCTCTGCTCCGCAGAGACACAGGAAAGGTCAGGTGTCCGGCCTCGCCTCAACCCTGCCTGGCCTCCTCCCCCACCCCTGCAGCTCTTCTCCCTGACAAGCCCCCTTGACAGGTGTCAGCTCTTCCGGGAGAAGTCAGCCGTGGCCAGAACCATCTGGTGCCGGGGGTGGGGCCGCTGCGGGGGCCTCACGGGAGCGCCAGCCCCTGCCGCCCGTGCCCCCAGCTCTCACCCCCTCCGCACCTGACCGCCCAGACCGCCTCCCTCTACAGGCCGGGAACCTCTGAGGGGTGGGGGCGAGCCCTTGCCCGTGTCTGCAGCAACCTCGGGGAAACTTGGGGGCTCCCTGTCTGGGGACACAGCTCAGGACCTGGGTCAGGACCAGCACCCCTGGCTGGAGGATTCTTTACCCACAGGCCCTGAATTAGGTCCTCCCTACACGGGCCTGTGATGGTCCCTATGGTCCTCCCCTTCCTAGACGTGGGGCCTTGGGCTAATCCGACAACCCTGGGTGCCCGAAGCCTCCCCTGTAAAGCCGAATGAAGCTACCTTGGAGGGCACAGCTGGCCTCAGTGATGCAACTCTGTGTGGTGGTCCTGCAGGGGACCTGCAGAGGCTCTCAGGGCCACTGCCTCTTGCCCAGGGAAGTCCGAGGCCACAGCACCCTGCAGAACAGCCCCTTCATCTGGTTCTTGTGCCTGTAGCAGGTTGGAAGGGGCAGGTGTGCACTGCTTAGGGAATGGACGGGCTGCAGAGATCCAACCGTCCGGCTGAGACCCCTTGGCCCCATCCTCTCGGGGAACAGTCCCCCTCTGCTCCCTGAGCCTTCCTATGGGTCCTTGCCTGCCTCCTGCCTTTCCTGGGCATCATGATCTATGGGGGAACTTGCACGGGCTGCGAAATTTGACTCACGTTGACCTCAGACTTGGGGTCTGTCCCTCACAAAGGGGCTTCAGCCTCCCGTGATGACACTCAGCTCATCTACCTGAGCCCCCACCCTGCCTTCACCCCCATCTGAGCAAGTCCTGTGATGCTCCCCCCTCTGAGCAGGGCCTGTGATGCCCTCCCCGCATATGAGCAGGGCCTGTGATGCCCCCCCAATCTGAACAGGTCCTGTGATGCCCCCCCATCTGAGCAGGTCCTGTGATGCCCCCCCAATCTGAGCAGGT
>NW_026057584.1:1659246-1667877 GCF_023721935.1 Panthera uncia
GAGCAGGTCCTGTGATGCCCCCCCAATCTGAGCAGGTCCTGTGATGCGGGCCCCCAATCTGAGCAGGTCCTGTGATGCGGGCCCCCAATCTGGGCAGGTCCTCCCTATGCCCACAGCCAGCTCCCTCCCTCCTCCCCCCCACGGGCACACATCCGGTGGTGCGGCCTGCTGTTGTGCGTCCGGTCCGCCGCCCACTGTGCTTGGCCGCAGGCTCTGTCCAGTAGCATCTGTTTGGCCGGGGCCGTCCGTGGGGCTCAGGGAAGGGCTGGGAGTCCTCCCCGGGCTCTCCCGCCTCGCCCCCTGCCTCACCCGCAGCCCCGGGAACTGCCCCTGCAGAGTCAGCAGGTTCACAGCTGGTGCCCGCACACGGCTGTCAGAATCCCAGTGCCGATGGGGGCCCTGGCCAAGGCCTCAGAGGCTGCTGCGCCCGCCGCGCTGTCTGCTCTTGGCCCACGCGGGAGCTGCATGGGGTGTGCACCCTGGCGTCCCCCCGGCCCCCTCCCATCCAACCGCCTGTGCTGCGGGTCTCAGGCCCGGAGGTGGCCACTCAGGGTCAGGCCTGCCGTCCAGCCACACGGTCTTGGGCTTGGTGGCCCAAGGAGGGCCTGCTTGTTTGCTGATACCTGCCCTGAAGTGTGTGCAGAGCCTCAGAGGCTCCGTCTGTCTTGCGGTGGCCTGACCTTACTCCTCCCCCCATGGGAAGTGGTCCGTCTGGGAAGCAGGACGCTCCCCTGGGGCCTGCCCGGGCTGTCCACCCCTCCGGAACCACACCCCCGGGGGGGGGCCGGGTAGGCCGGCAGGTGCTGTGGGGGAGCCGGAGGCCAGAGGATGCAAAGACTCCCCCAGCCTCCTCCGTCAGGCCGTTAGGGAGAACGAGCCGCCTCTACCGCCCAGCCCGGCGCTGCAGGGTCACGGCCGCCGTCGGTTCTCCGGGGCTGGGGTTTGGGTCGTTTCAGGCGGTTACCTCCACAGGTCACCCCCCAGGGCCTTGTTCAGCCTCCATCCAAAGCAAGGTTCTTCACGGCCCTGCAGACAGAAACTCACAATCCCACGGGTCCATTGCGCCTGTGCCCTCATCCCGATGGGCACCCACTGCTGGGGAACGCGGGGGGTCATCGCCAACCACCGCCAGCCGTCGGCGGCCACTGCCGACCTCCTAGCCTCTGCCAGCCGTTGGAGTTGCATGATGAAGCCGTCTTGACTTGCACACCTGGGGCAAACGCTTGCAAAGATCCAAAGGGAACAGCGGGGGGCAGGGTCTGGAGGGGAGGAGCATGTTTGGCCTCACCAAGTCTCTGTGGGCTCGGAGACCCCTCTGCCCTCTAAGAGGGGAGTGGAGCGTCCGGGTGACCCCCAATGGCCTTCCTGCTCTCCATGACACGGTCCTCCGGCAGTCAGGATCCCAGCGTTGGCTGCAAGGTGGCTCAACGACTACAGCCCGGTGCCCTGAGCACCGACGTGGGGGAGCAGGGTGGGGGGGGGGGGACTCGGCACCGGGTGGCCACCTTTCTCCAGCTCAGCCTCAGCAAGCCCCGCCTGCGCAGGTCCTGTAACTTGCAAGGTTGTCCCGGGAATCTCAGCCGGGAAACGCAGGACCACGTCTGGAGCAGAACTGAGCACCGAGTTGTCGGAAAGGCATTTATTTGCAGCCATGGTTTGAAGCTTATTCCTCAGCTGTCCGAGCGGCGGGACAGGGACGGGCTGGGGCTCACAGCAGGTAAAGGCATTCCTTCTATTCTGGAATCTGAATTCCCCCTTGCTTAGTTTTACGTGCTGTAGGCAGGGACGGCTCCAGACTTCGAAAGGCAGCGATCCTTCACATAGAGAGAATTCGAACGTTTTACAAGTGTCTTTACAGTAAAGTGCTCAGAATGATTCCATTTTGAAAAAAGCAAAACCCATACGGGGGAAATGTGTGTCCACTTTTTATGAGCACAGAGAAAGGGGAACAAAGATTAGCAACAAGACGGAAAGTTTGGGTCTCCCCGGAGAGAAGGGCGGGAGGTCGGGACCCGAGATTGCTCACTTTCTCTTCATACACTTCTGTATCGTTTTATTTTTGGCATTTTAAGGATTCTTAAGAAAGAACAACAAAACCCCATCCTTTCATCTCCTTTGTTGCAGGGAGAGGTCAAAGCAGTTCATGTTCCTGCTCTTTGCTCTTGGCGTTTATAGAGGACCTACTGTGTGCACATCACACAGGCTGGTGAAGACCGCGTCATGGAGAAAGGGGTGCCAGGGAGGGTGTTGCCTTGGCCGTACGGGGAGGCGCGAAGAAACCTGCCATCGGCAGCATCGCCCATCTGAATAAAAACGGCGGGTTGAACATGGGCACTTACTTCCTCGTGATCCCTCGCTGACAGGCTGCCTCCGGGGAGGCCAAGTCCATCCCCACTGCAGGGGCTCCGGCCGCCCGAGAGCACGGCATGTGACCTGGGTCCCTACAGGGAAAGGCACCTGCAGAAACCGGTTTTCCACGTCATGCCCACGGGGATGGCCAGACGCCAACGTTGGATGATGACACGTGTTGGTGGGGATCGGCCCCTTCCCGTGCGGCGGGTGGGGCACAAAACCGTGCCAGAACTGCGGGAAATAATCGGAGAGTCTTGATGTGATGAGACTCAGCCGCCCTGTGATCCAGCCGCCCTGTTTCTAGTTCAGGCCCAAGAGAAAACACACGTTCACCTGAACGCTCGCACACGGGGCTTTACAGAGTGTTCACAATGGCCAAGAAGTAGAAACAACCCAAGCCCACCAGCTGCTGGCTGGGGGAACAGTGTGTGGCCCACCCACGAGAAAGCAGTGAGTATTATTTGGCCACGAGAAAGCAGTGAGGTGCTAATTCCTGCGACGGTATGGGGGGCAGGGCGAGAGGACCCCGATGCCAACATTGTTTTGTTTTTCTAGGGTTAAAAGAATCTAGGGGACCTGGGTGGCTCAGTCGGTTAAGTGACCGACTTTGGCTCAGGTCATGATCTCACAGTTTGTGAGTTCGAGCCCCGCGTCAGGCTCTGTGCCGCCAGCTCGGAGCCTGGAGCCTGCTTCGGATTCTGTGTCTCCCTCTCTCTCTGCCCCTCCCCCGACTTTTCTGTTTCTCTCTAAAAAAAATAAATAAACATTTAAAAAATTAAAAAAAAAACCAAAACACTGATTTCTGGGTGCCTAGGTGGCTCAGTTGGTCAAGTGTCTGACTTTTGTTCAGGCCATGATCTTGTGGTTCGTGGGTTCAAGCCCCCGCGTCCGGCTCTGTGCCGACAGCTCGGAGCCTGGAGCCTGCTTCGGATTCGGTGTCTCCCTCTCTGCCCCTGCCCCGCTCATGCTCTGTCTCTCTCTCAAAAATAAACATTTTAAAAAATCTTTAAAAAAAACCCCGGTGACAGCCTGCATCTCATTTTGTGTGGTTTGCCAAGGGAGGAGTTTATCCGAGCGGGAGGCCGGGTTCACTTGCCCTGTGGGGCTTCTCTGTCCACGGAGGTGACAGCAGCTGTCACAGTTTCTGGTAGGACAGAGAAGAAAAGCTGGCAGCAAACATTCCGACCTGGGCTGGGGTCCCCAAGGAGCCCGTGGCTTCCTACAACCCCGCTCCTGTTTCAGTAGGGACACTGCTGATGGCCGTGACCGTCTGGTTTTGATCAAGAACTAGAAGTCCGCCTGAAGAAAGGGGGAGATAAGCCACAAGCTTCTCCGAGGCGTTGTCTTTGAGCATGAAGAGAAGGGCCCGAAGTGCCCACCACGTGGGGAACCACAGAGGACCGTCCCCGCTGTCTCGCATCCCTCGTGGTGCCCTTGCCCTCAGGGCAAGGTGCACACACCTGTGGAAGCCACCTGCCGGGCCCCTGGGCGCCCCCACCACGACCACGCTGCTGAGTCAGGGACACCCACTGACAGGTGCACCCGACACGGGGGGCCGAGGGGTCTCAGGGGTGCCATCGGGTCTAACGACAGGTCGTTCTGGGCAAAGACAAACACCTGTCCCTGTCCTGTGTCTGGGCCCCCACCAGGCACTGCTGACCGGTCGGGGGGGGACTTCCTTCCTTCCCGGGTCTGAATGCAGACTCAGCCCTGCGCACAGGGTGGCCCCTACGGGCTGGCGGAGATGTGGTCTGTGGCCACCCCGGCTGGAGAACAAGGGGGGTCTTGTGGGGCCAGCCCGCGCCTGCCGCCCTCCACAGACCTCAGGGACGACCCTGTGAGGGGCGCCCGCCCCGCACCCCTGCGGCCCAGGGACCAACAGCTGTGGGAAGAGGAGGAAAGGTCCCCATCCCAGGGCGGGTGTCCCCGGCCCCTCCTTTGCGGCCCGGTCCAGCGCAGCCGTGGGGTCTCCCCTCTCGTGTCACCTCCACCCCGAGGGTCACACACTGTGCCTACAGCATTTTCTGCGTTCGTGAGATCTGGTAGGATCTTCAGACTGTGACGACGCCCGTGGGAATTCTGACTCCTTTCCCGAGGTCCTGAAGTGCCACAGGCTGTCCAAGAACAGACGGCCCCTCGCTGCCACGGGTCACGCTCAGAAGAGGCTGCGGGCCAGGCTCCCTCCTGCTGAGCCCTCATTAGCACAGGCTCGTGACAGGAGGATCAAGCTCCTGACAGGCCGGGGCGGCCGTCCAGACGGAGTCAGGCTGCACGGATGTCCTGGCCGTCCCCAGCCTGCTGTGCGGGGCCCGCCCGCCTGTCCTTCAGAGCACGTCGCTCAAGGTAGCTGCCGGCGGCCCCTGCCTGGGAGACATGGGGTCCTGTGCGGGCGGGAAAGAGCGATGCCCTCCAGAGAGGAGCCCGGCTGCCTCCCCAGGGGCCACAGAGACCGTCCCAGTAGGATGGCTGGTGACTGGCGGTGTGGACCCCACATGCACCGCGCCCCCCATTCGTGTAGTGAAACCCTAACCTCAAATCGATGGCATTAGGAGGTGGGGACCTTGGGAGGTGATTAGAGTTCCATGAGGTCATGAGGGTGGGGCCCCCGTGGTGGGGTGGGTGGCCTTGTAAGAAGAGACACAGAAGGCTTGATCTCTCTCCTTCTCTCCCCCCACTGTCTCCCCCGCTCTTCTCTCTCTCCCTCTCTCTTTCTCTCTCTCTCTCTCTCTCTGCCCCGTCTCTCTCCCCCTCTCCCCTGTCCCCTCTCCTTCCTCTCTCTCTCCTTCTCTCCCTCTCCCTCTCTCTCCCTCTTCCCCCACTCTGTCCCTTTCTCCCCCCCTCCCTCCCTCCCACCACAAGAGGATGCAGTGAGCTCTCACCAGGAACGGAATCTTCCGCCGCCTTGGCCTTGGGGTCCCAGACTTAGAAACAAGTGCGTGTCGTGTGAGCCCCCCGTGTGTGGTGTTTTGTCCTGACGGCCCCCGGCCAGGAGGGATGGGGAGCCAGGGAGGGCTCCGCGTGGAGGGCTGATGAGGCCGCGAGGACCCCGCAAGCCTCCTATGGAGAGGGCTCTGGCTTCCTTTGCTCAGTAAGGGCCCCGCCTCAGGGAGCAGCCCCAGCCCTGTCCGGTGGGGGAGCGGCTCTGACACCGGGGCCAGAGGCAGGTGGACCATGTCGCGTCGTCTCTGCCGGGGGCTTTTCTTTCCCGCCTGGGCTGACGGGGACGTGGGCAGGGGCTTTGCTGCTCCAGGACGCTGCTCCCGGCCGCCAGCCTGTGCTCAGGGCCACACCGGCAGGTCCAGCAGGCTGAGGCTCCTCCCCAAGCAGGCAGCTGCAGGCCAGGGCTGTGCTCCCTCCTCGAGGGCCAGGGCAGCCCCGGCTGGGCTCCCCGCCCTGGTCTTGTTCCCACGGCATCAGCGCCCACGGACGTGACTCGCTGCTCTGCCTCCGGTGCGTTCTTGGGTCCCTGCCTGAGAAGCACCCGAGGCCTGGCACCCGGTGCGTAGCCAGACGCCCCAGCTCAAACCCGACCGGCCACAGCACGGCACCAGGTAATGGCCGAGGTACCAGGACTCCTTAGGACGTGGTGGCATGTCAGCAGCTCCCCCGACAGCCGTAGGCTGGCACTGGTGTCACCGTTATTCACGTGGGTATTCACGTGGGGGCACTGGATGCGTCC
Source organism: Panthera uncia (assembly GCF_023721935.1). NCBI lineage: Eukaryota > Metazoa > Chordata > Mammalia > Carnivora > Felidae > Panthera > Panthera uncia. The sequence goes on from NW_026057584.1 coordinate 1,665,278, forward strand.
ACACGAGGTGCCCACACCCCGCGTCGGCTCGAGGTTTCTGTGCCTGACCCCCCGCCGCTCGTCTGGCTGCTGGGGCTGGGATGCGGTGCTGGGGGCGGGGGAGGGAGAGGAATGGCGTGAGGGGGAGGCCAGCACGGGCTAGGGGGCTGGGGCAGGGGTCTGAGCCACGGGAAGAAGACAGCCGTGCCTAGAGGCTCCTTAGTGGCGGCCCTTCCGGGGGCCGAGGCCGGGGACCAGCCGGCCTCTCTGTGTCCCTGCAGGGGGGTCGGGGGGAGCGCTGCTGCTGTGTCTGGAGGCTGAGGGCCGGGGCAGGGTGGGGACCGGCGCAGGGACAGGCCCTGGTTCCCGTGGCTGAGCCGGCCACGACCGGCCTGCGGATGAGGGGACACGGGAGCTGGATGCAGTGAGTAAAGACAGGCAGGAGCCTCCTTAGGGGATGTGCGGGGTCAGCACCCGGTGCTATGTGGACTCTCGTCTGTCAAAAAACCGGGAAACGTCTGCGTGGGGCCTGGCATGGAGCTGGGCCACGGGGCCCGCTCGCTCGTCCAACGTTCTGGGACACTTGGCCAAAAGGCCCCGAGGGAGACGTGCCCGTCTGCACGGCGTCCGCCCCATGCTCACTCTGACCGTGACGCAGGCAGTGCTCTGTGCCCCGCTGATTTCTCAGTGGTACCAATATGACCAAGGTGACTCACGCCTCGTGACCAGGGCCCCCTGGTCACCCCTAAGGCTGGTCACACGCAGGCGACGGGAAGCAGAGGTGCTGAGGACCCCCAGGAGCCCCCAGGGCTCTGCAGGCTCAGAGCTACTCGGGGCCCGGCCCGAGGAGCGCCCCCGAGGGGCCCTTTGCTGCCCTCTGCGCGCCCCCAGCACCCACCGTGTCTGGGAAGGAGCTTCGGGTTTGGATTCTGATCCGCCGCCGCCTCTCGGTAGTCCTCGGGCGTCTGTCATTAGAGCCCCGCCGGTGACTCGCGGCCATTATCTCCTGTGAGGCACGCTGGTCACGCACAGCCGCCTCCTGGGAGGCAGGCCAGGGCTCTCTCCTGGAGCTCCCCCGTGATTCTCAGAGCGAGGCCTGGAGTTTCAAGGACCGAAGCTCCTCTACCTTAGAGCCCCGTGGCCGGTCCCCCCAGACCTCGGCCAGCAGCAGGGTGCTTGAACACAGGGCCGGGAGCAGCTTCCTTCTGCTGGCCAGGCAGGGCCCCGGGACAGGACCCCAGGGCTGGACGCTAGGGCGGGACCCCAGGACAGGACGCCCCGGAGCAGGACCCCAATGCAGTGGGGACAAGGCTGCTGGTGACCGTTACTCAACACGGAGCTAGAATGAAGAGCAGACGCATCTAAGGCAAAGCCACGGTGGGCTGGAACATTTTATTTCTGGCCTCGGGGAGGGTGGAGGGGACGACCCGGCACCAGGCTCCAGGTGGCCCCACGGGTCTCCAGGTGTCTCACAGGCCTGACATCCCCTTCCAGGCACACCCCTCCCTGCTCCCACCCCTGTCCACTCCAGCCCCTGCAGGAGTCGCCTGCCCCTCCTCCAGCTGGCCCCAGGGACGGCCACGGGCACGTCCTGGGCCTGGCGGCAGCCACATTTAGTTCTGTGGAGAAGTCTCCTGCCCGGGCTCTGGCCCGCCGCCCACAGCAGGAGGATGGGGACGCCCCCCCCTTGCTGAGCTGAGTCCTTGCCTGTCCTCTTTCAGCTGGGTCACCACAAACGCCATGCAAGAGACAAGAACAGAGACGTATCTGTCACTCGGGAAGCAGAGAGGACGGGCGGGCACGGCGGGGGCACCCCAGGACAGGGCCTGTCAGCCCATCAGGAGGGTGTCATGCAGAGGTCACAGTGTGAGGACAGAGCCCGCAGGGCGGGGCCGTAGAGCGCAGCCGGGCAGGTGGGGGGCCTGGCCCCACCCAGGGGTGCTCTGCCCCTGCTTCCTGCTCCCCCTTCTGGGGTCCTGAGGTTGTGGACCAGCCCCAGACTCCCCTGCCCTCTCTGCCTGCACAGGCTCCTGCAATAGAAGGAGAGAGAAACCACCTACGAGGAGTGGTCTAATGATGTCCCTGGTCCCTGGCGCCTAGAACTCCTCGGGACCCCGTGGTCGTCTCAGTTTCCCCTTGGGGTCCCACCCAGCACCTTGCCGAGGGGCCTGAGATCTGCACCCCACCCCGTCTGTGTAGGGGGACTGGCACCGAGGCACCCACATCGCTGCCCTGTCACCCCCTGGCCCGGGCACCGCGCCCAGTGTGCCTGCTTCCCCACAGCTACACTGCCCTCTCGGGAGGCTGTTCCCCTCGGCTCATGCTGGCCCGGGGGCCCCGGGTCTCCCAGCGGTCACGGTCGTGGCCACAGGGTCCCTGACTCCAGCCACCTGCCCCGGCCTGCTCGTGGTAAATATTCAGGGGGTGCTGCTGCGTCCCAGGCCCTGGGTCTCGAGGGGGCACGGGAAGCAGTAGTCAACACTCGGAGGCCTGGGGATGATAGCCCATGACAGGTACGTGGGGCCAGGAGAGTGGATGGAAGACGGCCTTCCTGGAGTCCTGTGGGTGGGCAGCGTCTAGGCCTGGAGAAGCAGGTGCTGGGCCGCCGGGGGGGGGGGGGG
>NW_026057584.1:1667977-1690286 GCF_023721935.1 Panthera uncia
GGGGGGGGGGGGGGGGGGGGGGGGGTAGGCAGTCCTGCCCTGCCCGGAGCACTCGCTCCGTTAGCGGCCGGTTCCAGGGTCCACATTTAGGTGCCCGTGGACCCAACAGCCAGGCGTCCATCGACCGTGAGGCTTCGTTCTCAGAGAACCTCCTACATGACTTCACTGCCCCCTTGTCCCTCGACCTCAGCAGCCTGTCTGCGGTCCCCACCCTCCACTCTGGGACGAGGTGCTGAGCACCTACCTGGCCCTCAGCCGGCCGGCCGCTCACTCAGCCCTCTGCGACGGCCCCATGGGAGGCGGGGGGCAGGGGCCTGAGGAGTAGGGTGCTGGGGACGGGCGGCCTAGTGGGACCACAGGGGCCCTCTCGGGGATGCTCGAGTGGCTGAGCCAGAGGCCAGCTGTCAGGGCTCACCCGGCCGGCCGCACCACCTACTGAGCCGCGGGGAGTGGGGTCTGTGCAAGGCCTGAGTCCCGAGGGCAGAGCCCGTACAGATCTGGGGGCCGAGCCCGAAAGAAGACAGGGAGGGCTGTCCTGGTGCGTCCTGGCCAGGGGCTTGAGAGCAGGTTCGGGACTCGTCCCCAGTCACCGAACCACACGTATTCTGTGAAGGGTCCGTACTAGGCACTGCCTGTCACCGTAGCTGTGAGAAGTGGGGTAGAAGGTGCCTGGTGAGGACAGGTAAGGCTCACCTCCTGGCTGTGGGGCAGGGGAGGCCTTGGGGACCGCCTCGGGGCACTGCCTGGCGTGGACCAGGGGGCGATTAAATACCAAGCCTGCCCCCAGCTTCCTTTTGGTGCTTCGCATGAGACCAGACCCGCAGCCAGGACGGAGCCCGGGTCCACGACCGCGGACGCAGGGAGAGGTCTGTGTCCGTGCAGGGGTGCGGGGCGCCGAGTGCACACGAGCGGCAGCCCTGAGCAGACGCCTCCTGCAGGACGGAAGCTCCCGACGCCCGGATGGCCGCACACAGGGAGGTTCCCCTGGGGGCTGGGGAGGACAGGCCCCTGCAGCATGAACTGGAAAGGCCTAAAGCAGGAGAAAATAGAAGTCACTGCCCTTGGAATTACACGAAACACAAGTCCTCGTTCACACACCTTGTGGCACAACATCCCGAGTTCTGGCGGCCGGCTGTGAGAGTGAGGAAGCGGGCCCGGGGCCCGGAGGGCAGCCGGCTGCGGGGTGGGGCCGGCCACGGGAGGTCCGATGTGGTCCTCCTCACTCCTGGAGGTCGTTTGCGACCAGTGCCTGTGAGGCAGCAGCTCGCATGGACAGCAGCACCTTTCCGAGTGCGGCTCCTCTGGCCTCCGGAGGACCCGGCGCACGGACGGGTTTCAGGCTTTCCTGTGTGCGTGCTAACGATTACGATCCTAAGCGGCGTTTTACAACCGCTGGCTGCACGCGGGATCTGCTTGCCCTTGGTGGCGACTTCCGCCCACCCCAGGCTGGCGCTCACCCTCCCCTCTCCTCGGCTGTGCCCGGAGCCACAGCTCTGCCAGGCAGGCCTCGGTCCTGCTCACGTCAGCCTTGGGCTTGGCCTTGAGGCAGCAAGGATGGTGGGGTCCTTCGGGCCCCTGGCGCCTCCGGCCGAGGGGATCGTGGAGTGTCCCTGGCCAACGGAACGCCCGGAGGAAACGGTTGGGAGCAGCCGTGCCCTGGGGTCCCGGCTGGAGCCAGGCACGGTGGGAGGCCCAGAAGGGCCTTCTGAGCTGGACAGGGCAGGCCGGGCTCGCAGCTGCCACACCTGTGCAGGTGTGGGGGGGTGGGGGTGGGGGGGTGGCTGCAGGTGCAGGAACCAGGCAGAAGAAACAGCTTCTCCAGAGACCCTTGCAGGTACCTCGGCAGCCAGGTCGCCAGTGGCAACATCATACAGCGCTCAGCGTAACACGTGCCGAAGGTGAACCCTGGGGAGGAAGGTCAGAGCCACGAATCTGACCAAAGGCACCCCCGTGGGTCTCTTCCCCCACGCGCACCCCGTGTGCAGAGAGGGGCGGCGCTCTCTGGGGCCCTGCTGGGCAGCCCCAGTCACGGGCCTCTTGTTTCTCTAAATGTCCAACCCACAGGGCTGCCTGGCTCCCCACGCGGGCCCTGTTCCGGAATTCTCCACAATGTAAAAGGTGGCCGGTGGCCCCCGCAGTCTCCTGGAGTGCTGTGACCTCCCAGGAGGATGCTCCCTGGTGGGCTGCTGACGGTCATCCAGAGCGGTGACACAATGTAGGGAAAGAAATGAAAGAGCCTTTGGGGAGACGCCTCTTCTGTGAGCATCACCTTGTCCTCAGCTGGGTGGGGTCTGGCCCTGGGGCTGCGGGGGCCCAGGAGTAGATTCGCATGTGCACGTGGCTGCAGCCTCAGGTGGAAACAGGGTCTGAGGGGCCCCACGAGCACCTTTCCACCCATCGACGATCTTCCTTCTCTGGGCCCAAGGGGTCTCAGGCCAGGTCTCAGGCGGCCCTTGGGACAGGTGCAGAGACCACAGGCCTGACCCTCCAGACAAAACCACGGACCCCCCGAGAAAGCCACACCCTGCTCAGAGGCTGTCCCATCAGGACACTGGTGAGGGGGCGGGGATGTCAGGGGCTTAACCCTCGGCACCCACTGGGCGGCCTGGGACGGCGGGGAAAGGAAGGAGAGCAGCTCGTCAGGGCACGAGCCCCGCGTGGGGCCGGGGGGCCGCCCGGGAATTCGGGCATAGCAGTGAATGTGGCTTTCGCTAGTATTCCCAGCCTGTGGAGGCCTGTCACGTACCAGGGATGAGCACACGTGTTCATGTGTAAATTGCGCGTGGCCATCGTGTCTTGTGTTTTGCATTAATCGGCTGTGAATTATGCATGCACAATTTACGTATAAATTATGCATTTGTATATAAATACATGGAGTGTTTTTCCGCATTTATGCTTCATGTGCTCAGATGGTAATATGCCGCCTTTCTGCTATTTCCACTTAAAAATTCATGCTGCCGTTCTCTCCCTACAGGACGCATGGATTCTCTAATCCGTGTAGACGGGTACCCGTAGCTGATGATTGATTGATCCCACCCACCTTTGATGGGTATTTGGTCCACGTCCGAGTTTTCGCTGTTGTAAATAGTGACGCAAGGTGCATGCGGGTTTTCTGTGTGCACCTGTTAATATGTAACATTAATAGGTTTCTTAGCACGGAAGCATTGAGTGAATGAGGCGGAGTCCTTCCCAGCATTCTCCTTACGGTGTTTATATCAGACGTCTGTGCCCGACGGCCTCCAGTGGTGTTATCCTGGCTGGGGAAAAAAAAAAAGACTTCTTTATTTTACTGATTTTTCCACAGAACTAGCACCTCGACTTGGTGATCAATTCTAACACGTGTTCCTAATTCATTACCCTCTGATTCTGTCGTTTCTGCTCCCTGCACTTCAGTTTTGCAAATAAATAAAGCTGCTGCCCTGTTTCTAAATTCTCAGACACTCCAATTGATCCACCCCTCTTTTTCCTCACGGGCGTGTCTGTGATGTGGCGCGTTTGACCCACGTAGCATCAGCCCTCCGGGAGGCCTTCTCGGGCGGGGATTTGCAGTCCTGGTCTGCAAACCCCCTGCGCTCTGCCGCTCTGTTTGACCCAGTGTTGGTTTGAGAAAACGTTTTTAAAGTTCTAAGTGCTTTTTCAGATTGTGACACTATTTTCGTTGATCGGCCCTACTTTTGCGAGTGATTTCCTGTTTGTCCTTATGTCTTAACTGTGACGTAGGCGTATGGTCTTCATGGTTTCTGGTTTTGGGGGGTCTGCTGAGCTCCTGTCTGTGATACAACCCCCCACAGGGAGGCACGTGTGTGTCGTGGCAGGTGCCCACGTCACTGCGGAGAGGGGGGAGCAGCCTTGTGCAGTGTCTGTGCCTGGGGACCGTGTTCTATGACGGACGGTATACATATGTATATATATACATAATCGTAATTTGTAAAGAAGTTAATACGCACCCTCCCTATATGGGGCGTACGATTGACAGACTTGTAGGGATCGGTACAGGATGGAGGATGTGTAGACACCCCCAGTACAACGCGTGGCCTCTTTCTGCGACCGTCTTCCGAGTACACACAGGAGCGCATATTCTGAGTGCAGGATACACGCTCAACACAGACGCGTAGCTCCCATGAATTTTGTTGTGCTCGCATTCTAAGTTCCCGCCTGTGTCCATCCTCTTGATCTGCTCAGGGCCGAGAGAGACGTCTCCCATACCTCCTGGGGGGGTGGGGGGTGGCTTTCTTTCTGTATGGTTTCCAGCTGTTTCCGTGGCACAAGGCCATTTAGTCGTTGCATTTTGTTCATGAATAATAGCTTTGATGTGGATTATAAGCTGGGTCATCATAACGTGCGTGACCTTTTTATCCTGTCGAATGCCTGTCTTCTTCCAACGCAGATTAACCTGAAATTACCACCCGGCCCTGCCCTTTCTCCTGGGGTGAGGGTGGTGTGCCTGGCCTGCTGTGTGTGTGACCATCCATCCCCCGATCCCTCTGGGTGGCTTTGTTTTCAACAACCGTATCTGCGTATTCACTTTTCGGATGCAGTGTGGACAGTCCGCATTCGGATAGTAAGTTTATCCCTCTAAAGAGGTGAACGATTTTATTTTAAGGACAGCCAGAAAAGTCCCCCGGGGGGACTGTCTTTGTTCGGAACAGTGCCCGGATCACGGCTCACCTGGCGTGGCCAGAGCTGGCTCCTTCTCGCTCGCGTGTCCTCCCCCAGCCACGCCCCTGCCACGTGCCTGGGGCTCAGCACAGACTGATGTGCACATGTGAACATGCACAGAAGCCCCGTCTGCACCCCTGCCTGTGGTTCTGCCTGTAGTGGGTCCCTCAGGAGGGGCCAGGGCCGGCTCGGGGGACGCTGTGGGTGATCATCACCGTTTTAGTCACGGCCTGGGGTGTTCCTTTGGGTTTCAGACCAGCGATGCTGGTGCATGTGCTGTTCACATGAAAGAGAGGGTTGACACTGGCTGGAACCGCCCCTGTGCACAGGTTTCCGGGGGGGTTGGGACGCGGATCGCGCTCGTCCCCTCCCTCCCCCTCCCCGCCTCCTCCCCCCCTGCAGGGAGGGCAGCCACGGTGACAGCAGCCCGGGAGACGTGACCAGCCCCAGCTCACATCTCACACGAGCGCGACTGAGATGTGCTGCTCTGAGAAAGCACCTTCCTTCTGGAGCAGGGGCCACGTCAGCTCTGGGTTTGGATGCCCTTGGAGGGGGCGACTTCTGCGGCAGCTGCTAGAGCTCGGCCGGCTGTAGCCCTCAGCCTCCACCGGCCCCTCAGTACGCCACACCTGCGGACAGGGGGATGGGGTGGGTGCGCAGGGGTCTGGGGGCCGCTGGGGGCCAGGAAGCTGGCCGGCCCTGGGTTTCCAGAAGAAAGGACCAGAATAACACAGCTTGCTAAGGGGCTTGCGTTCTGTCCTGAGGCAATGGGGAAACACATGAGTGAATGACTGCATGTCTGTATAAAAGGTTGGGGGGGGGGGGAAACAGAGGCCGTTGTGGGCAGGAGAGAGCAGATTTGCAGGGGTGAGTCCTGGTCCCACTGGGAGCCGTGATCCACGGCCTACCAGCAGCCCAGGCCAAGGGGCAGAGGTCAGTGGCTGGGAGGCGGGGTGGGGGGGCAGGGGTCGCCCCTAAGTGAGGCCTGGGAAGGGGACTCTGTTTCTGTCCCTGAAGGCTCTTCGGGGAGCTGATCCCACCGGGATGTGCTGAGGCCCAGCGAGCTCAGGAGCTGGAGGCAGGCCCGGGCTCAGACGGAGACGGGGGCCCTGGCCCCCACAGGCGAGCTCGCTGGGGGTGGGGTGAGTGTGGGGGGCCAAGCCCGGAGGCCCGGAGAGTGGGGCCCCGAGGGGCGGGTCTCCCATGGGCTCCACTGCAGGCAGAATCCTCAGAGATCCACCCGACCCGAGGCCCACGTCCGGAGAGCGCTGAGCCCTTGGGGAGAGGGGGGTGAGCAGGAGCCCTCGGGCCGCGGCCCGCCGCCACTGAAATCACTCAGGGCAAGTCCCATGTGCGCCAGCCAAGTGGCTTGTCCGGAGGGCAGAGGAGCGGGTGGCCGGGACGGGAGGACGGGAGACCATGAGACCACGAGGCGGGCAGCACAGCCAGGCGTTCCACCCGCACGTGGTGCAGAGAGAAGCCCAGGACTCACACGTGTCCCCGACAGAGAAAGGCGCCAGGCGGCCCCGCTGCAGAGACAGGAGGCCCCCGTCCTCAGCACCCCCGGAGCTGATGCCCCGGCGGAGGGCACGTTTCTGTCCCATCTCGTGCCCGGCTGACTTTGTCCGGAGGCGTTCTGGTTGGACAGCGAGGGGACAGGCTCCTGAGCTCACGGGTTCCCACGAGAGGGCCCAGGGCCGCTGGGATGCTGACACGCGGGCAGCGCCCATGAGCTGGGACAAGAAGGACACAGGACAGGAGGATCCCTGAGCAGCTCCTGTCGGGGGGATGGGCAGGGCCGCCAAATGCATGCTTTCTGCCTGAGTTACTGCCGGTTAATTTTAATGTAATTAATAGCGATGCTTGATGTGATTAATGGGATTTCCCAACACGCCTCTCCGGTTCTCACCTCTTCCCTGCACCCCTCCCTCCCTCCCTCCTGTGTTTCCTCTGACCGCCATCCACATGCCCTCACGCCCGCAAGGGCCACCTGGGACGGGCACTTTGGGGGAAATGGACCACGGCCCTGTCTCTGGCCCTGATCCCTGACCCCTGGCAGAGGGCTGGCTGACCCTGACCCCTGACCCCTGGCTCCCGGCAGAGGGCTCGCTGACCCTGACCCCTGACCCCGGCAGAGGGCTCGCTGACCCTGCCAGGCACTGGGGGAGCCCCGTGCTACCCTCCCCCTCTTCGCTCAAGGTGGACACTCCTCACCTGTGGCAACCCACACAGGTCAGCCCCGGTGCTGGGCATGCGTGCAGCCCTCCTCTGTGCTCCCACTCGCCCTCCTGTACCCCCATCTCCCGTGGCTCCCGATGGTCACACGCGCCCTGCCCAGGGTGAGGACCCCGCCATTTAGCACCAGCCCTGCACAGGGTGGGGCTTCAGTGAATATCACATTGGATGATGAGATGTGCTCAGGTGGCTTCTGCCCGGATCCCACCCACCTGTCCACCCCCGCTTTTCCTCAGTCACCGTCTTCCCCAGAAAGCCTGCCGGATCCCAGCACAGGCCCACATGCCCCGCGTACCCCCCAGAGCCCCCAGGTGTCCTCACTGCACCCTGGTGACCATGCCTGTCCCCCATTCCTGTCCTCCGATGTCCCGCGCCGGGAAAGGGTCATGGAAGGCAGAGGTCCAGCTCTTCCTCAGAAGCCTCAGCGAGGGCAGACGAGGTCACCGGGCTGTGCATGGACGGGGGACCGTGGCTAGACGGGGCCCCGTGGGCAGACGTGGCCTGGAGTGGGGTGGATGCAAAAGAAATGGTCCTAGCGAACACAGGCAGCTTCACCCCCAACCTTCTGTTTGAAGACGCCCGGGACCACAGCAGTGGCCTCGAGGGATGGACGGACAGAGGTCAGCACCCTCTGGGAAGGCGATGGGGCCCAGCACGGCTCAGCGGGCGGTGTGTCTGTTGTCATTCCTGTTTACAGTTGAGCGATTCCTTTGACAAATGGCCATACTGCTTTCATTTATAAAATAATGCTTGTTCACTGCAATTTTTAAAAAGTCACACATGCAGAAAGTGTAAGAAAATAAATAGGAAAAAAATCAGTGGAGATCTCACTGTCCTTCTTTCAATCTCTTGGCACGAGATAGATGCAGATATGATTGCTTCAAGAGATGGATCCTACTATTAACATTAGTCTATCAATTAACGTTTGCACTTGTGCATAGAAATGATCTTGGAGAGTTTTCCACGTTGATATAGATGCAACTCATATATAAATGTCTGACATATAAAATATATATAATTTATATGATATATAAATATGTCGTGTGATTTTGCATACACTTACAACATGCCTAATATTTATATATGCAAACACAGGCACATATATTTCCATCTGTTTTCAGGGCAGCCTTAAATTATGGATGTAGAGTGGTTTATTTAACCAACTCCAGTTTGATAGACACTTGGCCCGGTCTTACTCATTTCGAATAAACAATAACGCCACAATGAGCATCTTTGTATTCTCGTGTGAGAGTTTGCGTAGACGGATTTCTGGAGGTGCCACTGCCGGGTCAGAAGCATGCATAAATTACAGTTTGATGGCCGTTGTCAGGCTGGGTTTCCATCAGCCGTGCCGAAGCGGTGGGGCCTCGGGCCATACACACACACACACACACAGGCCGCCAGGGAGGCAGCAAACGTTCGCTTGTTACTTCAGCTTCAGCTTTTAAGATTATCAGTGAGATGAAAATGTTTTCAGATGTTTCTCGACGCTATTTTATGGCTAAAGAAGTAAGTAAAGTTCTTGTTGCCTCACAAAAATTAATTTCAAATGTATAAAAGATTCACATATTTTACAAACCCATAAAAATAATGTTATGTAACATAAGGGTAAGGAGGGGAAGTCTTTCCTTTGCACAACAAGGCTAGAAAATTATTTGAAAACACAAATTTGATTGCATTTTTTAAATTCAGTAAGATGGGGCACCCGGGTGGCTCCGTCGGTTAAGCTCATGGTCAGGTCATGATCTCACAGTTCGTGAGTTTGAGCCCCATGTCGGGCTCTGTGCTGACAGCTCAGAGCCCGGAGCCTGCTTCGGATTCTGTGTCTCCTCTCTCTGCCCCTCCCTGCTTGTTCTCTCTCTCTCTGTCTCTCTCTCAAAAATAAATACACATTAAAATTTTTTTTAAATAAAATTCAGTAAGATAAAAGACATAAAGAAGTTGAAAGAGAGACAACAAAACGGATTGTTCTAATGTAAGAGACAAGGTGATGGAACAGTCCAAGTCTAGAAGGAAAATACTAAAAATACACTAGAATATGAGGATAAGGCATGTCAGCCTGCACCTGTGAGAGGAAACAGCCCCCTGTCCTTTCCTCGGGAGGCTCTGGGGTGGCACCATCACAGGGGTCACCAAGAGCAGAGCAGGGGCTGGGGCGCAGGGCCCGAGCATGGCCAGAGAGCGTGGACGCCTGGGGCTCCCGGTGGAGGACAGGTGGCTCCGGGAAGAACCAAACGTAGAAGCAACACGTTTCCCTGCGCGTCCCTCCCTCGGGGTGGAAGGCGGGTCCGAGCAGGGGAGCACTTGTGAAATGGAAAAGTGAGCAAATGGAACCAGGACCCCACGTCAGAGAAGCCTCGAGAGCACATTGGGCCCGGGGCTCAGCGCGGGGGACATTCCCACCATCGTGACAACGTGGCCAGTGAGGGTGGAGTTAACCCCTGGCTGAACCCAGGCAGGGGTGGGAGGCCCGCACGGTGTGCGGGACGGAGGTGACGCCCTCAGCTTTAGGTGGAAAGGCAGCTGGGGACCGACAGGCAGCGCCCGCCTGAGCGGTGGTGGGGAGACTGAGGCAGGGCTGCTGGGCTTCTTCATTGGTCCCGCCTCCCAGGTCCTTCCCTTTCCCCAGCACACCCCGCGGGCCTCTCCCAGCTTCCAGGGGCGATGAGGCCACACAGACACCGTGTGGCCGGAGACTCTCACCCTTTGGCCTGTGCACAGGACACAGATGACAAGGATTGAGGTGGCCCTTTGGGGCCTGAAGTGTGTCCAACGTAGTTTCCATCCAGGAAATACGAGGAAATGCTTCGTTACTCTGATCGCGAAAAGAGAGAGAAGTGGAACCTTGAACAGATGTTCAGAAGGCACTTGATGCCAGCTGATGAGTAACCAAGGGCTGTGTGACCAACTGCCCCCCAAAGTCAGCAGCTGGAAACTATAAATGCATCACCTGGCAGTTCCTGTGGCCGGGAGTCCGGGCGTGGCTGGGCAGCTGCCTCCCAGCCTCCCGGCCTCCTCCAGACGCAGCTCAGGGCGCCCTCCCATCCGGAGGGCCCCGGGGAGGCGTCACGCCCCAGCTCAGTCTTGTGGCCTCGAGGGCTGTTGGCCGGAGCTTCCCTCCCTTCTCCACCATGTGGACCTTTCCGTGGGGCCCGCAGTGGCAGCCGGCTTCCCCCCGGGACGACAGATCTGGAGACAGCGTGCCCAAGAGCGTGGCTGCAGCCTGTGACAACCCGACCCCCGTCACCTCCACAGTGTGCCACTCACCGGGCGCGGGAGGGGTCACAGAGCGTGTGGACACGCGGGCAAGCCCACCCCCACACTTGAGGTAGGGAACCTTCTGTGAGAGGCAGGAAACAAAGACCGCTTTCCCAACAGAGTATGAACCCCATGTCGTATTAAAGTCCAGCCGCCAGCCCTGTACCAACATTAGCGCCCAGGATGGATTATGATGGCCTGAACACCAGGTCAGGGGAAATTCACGGGACTTAATTGCACGAATTATCATCACGCAAGGCCATCGCTGAGACAGTGTCAGTGTGGCCTATACGGCCACATTGGCACGTGACCTGAAAGGAAGGGATGGGCCCCTGTGGGGGAGGCCGGCTGCTCTGGTGGCGGTGGAGGGGGGAGCACCTGGTCCCTCACGGTGACCCCTACTGCTCACGTCAGGGACCTCTATTTACGCAAACATAAAGGCAGAGTCTGCCCCCTGCTCTCAAAGCGGCAAGAGTCCCCGGAACGTGGCCACAGGGCTGGCGACCGAGGTCTGCGTGAGCGACCCAGCTTCCCCCACCGGGGCCTGAGGTCCAGACCTGAGGAGTGTGGTGGGAGCCCCCAGATTCGAACCACATCGTTTGTTCAACTCTGCCAGCCACAGAGATCAGGCGTGGATCCTTCTCATCAAAAGTCAATTCAGAGTCTAGGGTGAGGACGGGAAAACCCAGAGAATACCACTGGTTACAGGAACACTTCGCCGTGACCGTGAGACCGGGGGATGGTGGGGGCAGGAGGTGGGTCGGTGGTCGGGGTGAGCAGGCTCCCCGCCCGCTGTTCTGGGCTGGACCACCTTGCTGTGGGCGACCTCGTGTGCCTCTGGCTTCTGCCCGCTGGATACCAAGCACCCTTCCGCGGCCGGGACAGCCAGGTAGGTTCAGGCCCTGCCTGGGTTGAGAGCCACCGATTTACATCGGGCACTGTGTGCCCGACTCAGAAAGGGGCAGGAATCCTCCACAAGCATTCTGCCTCGTGGCCACGTTACCAGAACGGCCACAGACTCGGATCAGAACGGGTCCGGGAAGGAGGTGTGGCATCGGTGACGGGCGGTGGGTGTGGGCCGGGACACACAGTATGGCTAGCGAGCTGGGGACAGCCGGCTCGGGGTGCAGGGCAGGGCTCCGCGGCAGCAGGCTCGGCCTGAGGGGTGCGGGGCACGGAGTGGAGGTGCGGGCCCGGCCCCCCCAGAAAGCAGGCGGAGGCCTGGCTGGGGGGACAGCCCGCCACTCTGGTCCACATGGTGGTGAAGTGGGAGTCTCCCCTTCCACCAGGTGATTGTAAAGCAGGAAATCCGAGGGGATGTGAGTAACTTTCAGAATTTATCAAATTAATACCCATATGAGTGTCTAGCCTGAAAAAAACAAAAACAAAAACAAAAACAAAACAAAAAAAAAAACAACTGACTTCGAATGCCCTGAATTGTAACTGTCACGCTCAGTGAGGGTCTAGGAGGCAAGACGCTGAACGAGAACACCTTTTCCTGTGCAAGTGGTTGCATCTGAATTAAATCTGCACCACACCGAATTACTTCGACCGCGCCTTTCCAGCAGAAAGCATTGTGGAGAATGCATTCTCCCTTCTCATTTTAATCAGATTTCATAATTTTCAAGCGGGTGTGGTGGTGAAAGGGCTCTGTTTGCTCAGACAAGGCTCCGCATCCCTCCCCCGATTCCCGGAAAGACAGGGGAGGGTGTCCTTGGTCAGGCTGAACATTCCACAGCTTCAGAAGTCGATAAAAAGACAAAGCCCCGGAGAAGACATTGTCAAACAGCGGACGACCCGCTGGAAAAATTGGCAACAACATTGCCTACGTGCTTCCCCAGAGAGGAGGCCGGATGGCAGGCGCACAGCAAGGAAGGTGCGCGCCGTCCCCCTGGCACCAGGCACGCAGACCACAGTAGCTGGGGCCGTGCCCAGCTCAGATCCCCCTCGCCGACCCCCTGGCTGCCGCCCACGCTGGCCGATTACACGGCCGCCCTTCCCCGGAGAACTGCCCCAGGCCAAGCAGAAGCCACCTGGTCCCAACAGCCAACTGCCGTCAGTGACGAGCTGGCATGAAGCGAGGGCAGGTCAGCCTGCCTCCAGCTGGGACCAGCTCTGGGTCACCAGAGCCGTTCAGAGTCGGGCACCCCCGTGGACCGGGGCTGACCAGCTGCTGCTCAGAGCCCTCCCCCTGCCCGCTCCTTCCTCCGTCCCGGCCTCCTGAGAACCACGGGAACCCGTCTCGGGCTGTGCGCTAGGACACCTGCCCCATCAGAAATGGGTTTACTCGGTGCCAGCGTCGCACAGGCCGATCGCTGCCTTGTTGCCAGGCGTCCGCGGGAGCCGGCCATGCCTCACGACCCTTCCTTTTCAGAAATGTAACCACCGCTTCACAACCATATCACACACAACCCTGCGTGCGCCTTGGAGTCCGACTGAAGGCTCACCGCGATTACAGGAGAACTTGGCGCGAAATGTATCAGTTACTTTAGGAAAGGATCGATCCCTGCGTCCGTTTTGTTGTTCCGACCCGGAGCAGAACGCGTCCCTACGTCTCTACGAGTGTCTAAGACTCCTTTAACATCCCTGAGCTGTTCTGTACTTTATCATCATGAGCCAGGATTTCTCCTTACGGTAATTCCCGGGAACCTCGCGGACGGTCACGCACACACACAGATGCATCCAGCGCTCGCCTGTGGCGGGCGGGCCTCGGGGACCAAAGGATTCCCCAGCCACCGCAGTCAGGTGGCCATTCCACAGCGGGCAGTGGGCAGCCTTGGGGGCTGTCAGCAGGGCAGGCACGGAATCCGAACTGCGTTCTAGGTCCTTCTGGGAGAGGTGCTCTGCGGGAGGCGGGCTGGACGGCTGAGACCCTCCCCACCGCCTCGCCCACCCCACGGTGCACCAGGAAGCTGGCGAAGGAAAGCCCCCTCCCCACTCTGAGCTGGGGACTGAGGGGAGAAGAGACGCTCAGCACTTCTGAGCACCGGCTTCCTTCCAGCCTTCGATGGGGGGACCCAGAGCCCGATGGCCAGGCCACCAGGACACAGCCTGTGTCTACATCCCTGCCCTCTCCTCCCCCGTCGCACCCCGCTCCCCCGCGCCTGCCATGTCTGCTTTCCCGTCTCCACCCCAGGCGGCCCGCCCTGCCTGGTGCTCGGCCCATGGGCTCCAGGATGGGTAGGAATGACAAGCCGGGCTGGGTCCAGGGAGGGGGGGCGCTTACTTTGGTTCACTCCTCACGCTGCCGACCAGCAGGTCAGAGGGTCCCAGGGGAGCTGGCTGCAAGGGGACGGTGCCCATGCAGGTGATGGGCAGCGGGCGGTGTGGACAGCGAGCTGGGTGACCGAGTCAGCACCCACAGGACTCACGAACAGGCCTTCCCCGTTCAGGAGCCCTGCCGTCCAGGACCGGGCCTCATGGTCCTTGCCGTGGCCCCCACCCCCCCCAACCTGCAGCCAGCCAGGTGCCCGGAGACTTTCCTTGTGTCCTGGGCCCTGGCCACAGCCACCAGGCCCACCCTCATGCGGCCCCCACTTCCTGGTCGCACTGCAGGCGGAGGAAGGTGCCGCCTTCCGCCTTCTCCTCAGCTCCTGTCCTCCCAGAAGCAGACCCCAGACCCAGAGAGGATTCTGAGCTACAGACAGATCAGTCCGGGGCTCTAGCTGGTGGGGGTCGGGAGGGAGCAGGACAGGGAAGGGCAAGAAGTTAAGCGGGGGCACGATTTCAGGTGAAGCCCCACCCACCGGGTTTGTCACACCCCAACTCCTCCAGGATGTCCTCCTGGGGTGGGGGGCGGGGGGGCACCTGGGGCGTGAACACTGCACTGGCTTCCTGGGGGGCTGTATGGGAACGGGATGGGAGCCCAGCCCAGGGCGGTGCGCGATGCCCAGACACAGAGCACCCTGGAGCTGGGGGAGGGGCCCGCAGGCCCGTGGGCGGTGGGGGGCTCCCTGGCACCCTGCCCCGTCTCAAGGTCACAGAACCTGCTTGTCTACTTGGCATCGATTGCCCCAAACTCAGCAGCTGTGGCCCCAGCAGCTAACCAGCAGCTGGACACAACAGGCAGTTAGAAGTCTCTGTGGTCCGAACGGACTCCTCCGGCTGGAGGTCTGGCCTGAAGGCTTGCGTGGGAGAGCCCCCCCCCCCCCCCGTCCCCCCCCCCCCCCCCCGCCCCCACCCAACGCTTCCTCCCCTTCTGGGAGCCCCTGCACTGAGCGGCTCACAGCCTGGCAGGCGGCTTTCGTCTTTCACGCTAACCCCAGAAGGGCACCCGCTGCTGGGCTGTCCTCTCTGGGCTTCGCCTCGACGCTCGTGGGGACGGGTCACCGGCTGTGAAGACGGGGGTCACTGGGCCTTCCTCGGACTGCCTCTGGAGAAGGCTCCCCCTCGGTGGAGGGGACCCCAGGGCCACAGGTGCCTCTGAGGGACTTCTGCCCAAGGGGCACAGACTGGGGCTCGGGGCCCCTCCCTCGTCAGCACCAAGACTGTAGGTCCCCCCACCGTCACCCAGAACCTGCTGCCGCGGGAAAGGCGGTTAGATGAGGGGCTTTGGAGAAATTCTAACCAGAAGACTTCCGGGACTAACTTGTTATTGCAGGCGAGGCCGTGGTATGAAGGTTTTTAATCTTCGTTTTAATTAGGGCAGCATTGCTGGGGAAACCCCGCTAGGTCATTCTGAGGAGCACTTGACAAGTCCAAGGTCCTGGAGAGACTTAATTAAACCTGTAAAAGCACAGCGGGGACACATGGCCCCAGTTGCCAGCCCGAAGCACAGCTCGCTTCCTGCACAGACATGCTTCAGTGCAGGCCCTGAGCCTCCGCGCCGGGCCTGCGGCTGAGCTGGGGGGGGGGGGGGGGGGGGGACCCCCTTTCCCCCCCGCCCCCCCCCTCCCCCCCCACCCCCCTGCCCCAGCTGATCCGACGCCCCTGCATTTGAGCCCCACCCCTACACTCCAGGCTGGCCGGCTGCCTGTGTCGGCCCAGAAGCATCCTCCTGGTTTGTAAACTGTGTCTAGCACCCCCACCCCCCGCCCACCCCGGAGCCCCAGCACCTGGTGCCCAGGACCTTCCTTTGCAGGCCGAGGCAGAGTTTGGACTTGGAATATACCAGAAGGCAGGAAGAGGGGGATGTGTCTGGCTTCCTCGGGGCAGAAGGAGCACAGAGTGAGCAGAATCCAGCAGAGAGGTAGGTGGCCATGACGGGTGGAGCCACACGTGGCCAGGAAACACGTTGGAAAGGTTGGCCCGGCTGGAGGGCGCTGGGCAGGGGTGGGGCCTGGGTGGTGAAGGGCAAGGAGAGGTGGATGGACAGGACGCCGTGGCTGTTGGCCCTCAGACGGGCTGTATCCTGAGGAGTGAGGAATAGAAACAGATCACACTTTCCAGCGTTTTCAAGAGCCTCTGGGCAGCTGTCTGGGACGCGGCAGTGTAGGACACGCGGGCCAGGCTGGGCGCCTTCCGGACGGGAGCCTGGATGCTTAGGCGGTGCCTTCGGCGGGCCCTGAGAGGGAGCCCGTTGGGCCCCGTGTCCCTGAACTTCCTCCTCGGGGCCTTGGGCCGGCCACCCAGAGTCACCACGAACCAAGGTCCCAAGCGTGTGCTGGGATCCCAGACCCAACTGCTCGCCCACACCATACGTGCGAATCTTAGTCCCCCGTTACAAACACACACGGTTTCCAGGGAGGCCCCAGAGACTGGATAAAAACCAAAAGTCTCAACTTCACGGGGTTCGGCACCTGCTCCCTTGGGGCCCCCTGGGCGAGGCTGTGACCGGAACCCGGCCCGAACCCGGCCTAGACCCAGGAGACGCCCCAGCGGGCCCTTCTCTCCCCTTCCTCTCTTCCAACAGTGCCTTCGCCCAGAGGGTCCTGAGACCCGCTCCCACGAGGCGACCGCAGCTCAGCGCCCGGATGGGGGCCCACTTACGGTGCGGTGTGGGTGCGGTGTGGTGGCAGAAAGGCCCACACGCACACGTGTGCGTGCATGCACACGTGCTCTCAGGAGAGCCAGCCCGTCACAGCGGGTCCCCCAGGCACACTGACGTGAGCTCCTTCAGAGATCAGGCCGGTCAGGCGGCCACCGGACGGGCAAGGACACCGAGGCTCGGGGAGATAGGATGGCCTTTCCAGGGTCACTGGGATGACAGGAGAAGATGCTGGGCACACGGGGCTACCCTAAAAGAGCCAAAGAGGATGGGGGGGGGAGCGCCATACATTCTGTCATTCTTCACTGCACCTCCCTGAAGCGCTTTGGCGGAGAAGACAGACGACAGAGTCTGAGGCGTTCGTCCGAGCCCAGGCCTCCCTGGAGGGACCATCCCTGTCCGGGGGTCCAGACTGCTCTGGCTCAGGGGGCCGACTGCTCCCCGCCACGCACATGGCCTTCCAGACTCCCTCCCACACGCGGCCTCCTCACGGAAGGCGGCTCTCTGCCGACAGCCGCCTCTCTCCTCAAGGCTCCTCCAGGGGAAAACGGACGTCTCCGTGGGCATCTGCTCAAGTGCCGCGTCAGGGGCTGAAAACACTCCCAAGGAGCAGGTGGACGGTCCCAAGAGCGGGACCGCTTGTGTGGCCATCGGCAGGTTTAGGAAGACCCACCCAAAGCTGTGAACGTCCCCTGCCTTTTCCCACAGCTGTGTGATGGGGAGACGAGGGGACATCTGGGTCCACGGTGTCCACCCTCCATGGGTGACGCTGGGTGAACCCTGGAAGGCCACGGTGTCATGCGTCCTTATGCCAGCAGGGGTCAGTCGTGGCCAAAGTGGCCCAGAGGCTGAGTGTCCTGAGCACGTGGTTTGCCAGGGGTGAACATCCAAGCAAGGGGCCGGGGTGGCCTCTTCCTTCCCTTCTCCCCCGGACGACAGCCGCCTCACCCGGAGAATAGGGTTCTCTCGTCCTCCATATCCAGCCCACGAGCTCCTGGGGGCCCCGCTGGCGACTTCTCCGGAGCGTCCCCGACACAGACAGCTACCGGGGAAGTGCATCGAGCACAGGATTCACAGGCGGATGCAGAAACCACAGGGGGGGTGAGGGAGGAGGAGGGGCAGGGCGCGGGGGAGGAGGTGAGCCACCCAGCACTGAGGAAACAGAGGCCGTCCAGATGCCCTGCCTCCTCTCCCAGTGGCAGGGCGAGACTGAGCTCAGAGACAGAGGTGGGCGCAGGGGTGCCGAGGGGGTGCTGGGCCAGGTCACGAGGGGAGACCCTGGCTTTAGGTGAGGCCGCCCTACAGAAGCCAAGACTGGGACACTCGGCCCGGCCTTTTGTCCCCTCCCCGTGAAAGGCTGCCGTTCGGCGACACACAATCCGGGGACGCTGCAGACGTGTGGAGACCAATGATGTGACCTCAGAGTTGAGAGAGGCTGGGGACGCGGGGAGCTCACACACCGCCGGCAGAAACACAGAGTGGCGCAAGGTTTCTGGAAGAACCAGATGGACACCAGGCCACCAGCAAAGGCACAAACCTGTTCAGCGCAGCATTATTCCTAACAAGGGAGAGTGGAAGTGTCCAAGGGGCATTTAATACTCCCCTCTCTCAACAGTGAAAAAAACCAAGTAGACAGAAAACCCATGAGGACATAGCCATTATCAAACACCTGGAACTTAACATTCTCAGAACCCTCGGCCCCCAAACAGCAGAAAATGCATTTTTCAGGTGCCCTTTTGATCCAATACAGACCTTATAACAGACTGTAAAGTGAGGCTCGATACATTTAAAAAGATTCTGGGGATACAGAGCACATTCCCAGGCAAAAATGAAATTAACGTGGAAACAGGAAAAGGACATCTAGAAAGTTCCCGCACACCTGGGAACTAAGAAACACGCTTCTCACTAACCCGCGGCTCAAAAAATGTGAAGTAAATGAAATCGAAAACAAGGCTCGTCGAGATTTGCAGGTGCCGGGCAGCCGTACTAGCTGGCCCCGGACGCCTGCGCTAGAGAAGAAGAGAGGTCACACGTCAGTGACCTCGGCTTCCGCCTGGAGAAAATACAACAAGCAGCGGGAACTGATCCAGTGAAAAGAGAAGAAGGAAGAGTGAAAATCGATAACATGGAAAACAGAAAAAAGATACAGAAAATCCATGAGACCAGAAGCTAGTTCTCAGAACAGATCAATAGAAGTGATAAATCTCTGGTCGGACTGATCGGTAAAGAGAAGGGACGAGACACAAATGACCAGTGTCGGGAACGAGGAGGTAACATGACACACTACAGATATTAAAAGGGTTTTCAGGGAATGTTACGAACAACTTGATGCTAATAAATCTGACACTTTACGTGAGATGAATAATCGTTTTTTGAAATGACCAAAGTTCACTCAAGCGGAAACATGTATGTTAATAACCGTATATCCATTAAGCAAATTGAACTGGTGGTTGAAACCTTCCCACCGACAAAACTCCGGGTCTAGATGGCTTCACCGATGCATTCAACCCAACGTGAAAGGAAGAGATAATACCCCCTACACAGACTCTTCCAGAAAATCGAAGGAGAGGAAACACGTCGCCACTCATTCTATGAAGCCATCACCTTGCCTCCAACACCAGACGAAGACTTTATAAGAAAACCAGAGAGGGGCGCCCTGCTGGCTCAGTCAGTAGAGCAGGTGACTCTTGATCTCGGGCTCGTGAGTTCGTGCTCCGTGTTGGGTGTAGAGACGATCAATAGGTAAGCTTTAAAAAGGAAACTACAGATCAGTGTCTCTCATGAATGTAGATATTACTACTCTTAACCAAATTTTAGCCAATCAGGTCCAATCATACACAGAAAGGATAACTCGCCAGGACTCAGTGTGGCTTACCCTAGCCACGTTAGGTTGGTTTAACATTTGAAAAGTAACATTAAACTAAAGTAAAATTCTAAATAGATGACCTCAGTAGATTGCTAAAAACATACCCTTCAAAGCCCAACGTCCACTCCCAATATAAAACTCTGGGAAAGTCAGTAATATAACAGAGCCTTCATCCTGATAAAGGGCATCTGTGAAAACCCTGATAAAGGGCATCTGTGAAAACCCCACTGCTAACATTTCTTGACGGGAAACACCGAGTGCTGCTTTCTCTGTAGGATCAGAAACAAGGCAAAGATGCAGCTCTCACCCCTTCTACCCAACACACCACTGGAAGGTCTGGTCAGTAAAGTAAGTCACAGGAGAGAAAGTGAAGAGATCTAGATTGGAAAGGAAGTTAAACTGTCTCTAGCTAACCTGATCGTCTATGTCGAAAAGCCCAATAGAGTTCACGAAAACGTTACTGGAGCTAACCATTGAGTCTAGCGAAGTCGCAGAGTAAAAGACCAACATATTGACATAAACTATATCTTTCCATCCTGGA
Organism: Panthera uncia; assembly: GCF_023721935.1. Lineage (NCBI taxonomy): Eukaryota > Metazoa > Chordata > Mammalia > Carnivora > Felidae > Panthera > Panthera uncia. Next base: position 1,687,463 of record NW_026057584.1, read on the forward strand.
AACAGACTACTGGAGGTTGAAAGTTAAAGAACACCACTTACAGTAGTGTCACAAATATGAAATATTTAGGGATAGACCTGACCGAGTGTAAACACCACAAAGTTGAGAAAACGTGAGGCACTAAAAACAGGAGTGATATCCCATGTTCATGGACCCAAAGCCTTGATGTAGCCAAGGTGGCAATTCTCCTCGTTTTGATGGATATTGTGGGTGCAATCCCAATCACAAATCCCCAGAGCATCTTTTGAAACAAATGTGATGACACGTTGATTCTGAAATTCTTTTGGAAATGCAAGGGAACTAGAATACTCAAAACAACTTTAAAAAGAAGAGAGTCAGGGACGCCTGGGCGGCTCAGTTGGTTAAACATCCGACTCTTGATTTCGGCTCAGGTCATGATCTCATGGTTTGTGAGACCGAGCCCCATGTCGGGCTCTGCCTCTCCCATGTGTGCGCGCCTGTCCCTCTCTCTCTCAAAATAAATACAATAAACTTCAAAGAAAACAGAGAGTCAGAGGACTGACACTATGTGGTTTCAAGACTTTGGTTTCAGGACTTACCGTAAAGCTACAGTAACGAAGACAGTGTGTCTGTGAAGATAGACGTCTAGGTCATCGAGACAGGACGCTGTCCAGAGAGAGACCCACACGCACACAGACAGCTGACCTTCGACAAAAGCGCAGAGGTGATTCAGTGGTGAAAGGGAAGTTTTCACAAATGATCCTGGCATGATTCGATATCCATTTGGAAAAAAAGATCCATACCAGGCAGGGAGGGATGGGAGGGAAGGATTACAGGGCCATGAGGAGCACAAGGAAGCTTTGGGTGGTGATGGATAATGTCTGTATTTTGGCAGTGGTGATGATTCTATCTGTTAAGCACAGGTTGAAACTTACCAGGCTGTACTCTTCAAACGTGTGGTTCATTGCAGGTAAAAACTTGCCTGCAAGAGCCTATGTGGTCTGTCCTCCATTCACCGTCTGACCTTAATTCCAAAAACTCTGTCCCTTGCTTGGTCTACCCCAACCACGGAGGAGTCTTTACCGGTTTGGGGCCTGAAGGAGTTTGCACACGCCGTACCTGATGCCTGGAATGCTTTTCTCCAGGGTCTGCTTCGTTCTGTCTCACCAGCACACTTTCCCTGAGCACCCTGTTTAAAATCAGCCATCTCCACCCCTCTCTGCCAACACACACACACACACACACACACACACACACTCACACTCACACGAGTCCTGGCCCACTTTGCTCCTTCATTCTCACCCATGGCACCTATCAACCTTCTACAGGTTATATTCAGTCTTTTGCGGCCACCCTCCCCCCATGCTTCTGCAAGGACAAGTCCCACTTGCTGCCTGTGACACCCCAATCTTGGAACAGGGCTTGTCACTGTTTAGGCACTCAGTAAGCCTGCTGTGCAAGGGGGCAAAGTAATGAGCAAATGCTCCTCTGTCGGGATCTCTAAAGATCCATCCTGACGCAGCGAGATCTTATGCCCGGTAGAAGAGAATGAAGTGTAGTTATGTATATAGTCCTGCCCTCGTGCTGCAGGGACACCCAGCGGCACCTCCCGAGGAGGCCTCGGGACATCCCACCGACAGATCAGTTGTGCCTCCACTTGGAGAAGCCCGGTCTGTGCCCTGAGCTCTGCTGCTGCCTCTCTGCTGTGTGACCTGGAAGCAGACCTTGCCCTTCATCCCAGCCCCCCTTGACCCTGCCCTTCATCCCAGCCCCCTTGACCCTGCCCTTCATCCCAGCCCCCTTGACCTTGCCCTTCATCCCAGCCCCCTTGACCCTGCCCTTCATCCCGGCTCCCCTTCCACTCTCCCGAGGCTGTCAGCTCAGAAACGGAGGAGGAGAGTGGTAAGTGGGCAGAGAACGATTTATCATTACTGCCAAGTGCACTGATTACAAAAAAAAAAAAAAAAAAAAAAAAAAAAAATTAGGCAGAGAAGTTTAACAAATCAGAAAACTCTGGGGCACCTGGGTGGCTCAGTCGGTTAAGCGTCAGACTTTGGCTCAGGTCATGATCTCACAGTTTGTGAGTTCGAGCCCCTCGTCAGGCTCTGTGATGACAGCTTGGAGCCTGGAGCCCGCTTCGGATTCTATGTCTCCCTCTCTCTCTGCCCCTCCCCCACTTGTGCGTGCTCTCTCTCTCTCTCTCTCAAAAATAAATAAACATTTTTAAAAAAGAAAAAAAAAAGAAAAAAATTCTTCTGGCTTAGTTTTGATTCATTTTGGGCCAAATTGTATACTCTCTCCCTCCACAGTCTGAATATTAAAAAAAAGGAAATGGAATCTAAAGAAGAAATTCCCACCGTCAGGTAAAAATCCACTTCCCTAATTTTTGCCTCAACTCCAAGTTCAGTTCATGCCAGAATAGAACCTTAAAACCCACATGTCTCTGCATATAGATGTTCAAGATACAGTAAGCAAATTAAGCAGATGTCAGAGTGAATACAGAGAGGATTTCAGTTATATCAAATAAATTATGCATACACAAAAGAACACACTGAAAATTGTTCATTATAGCTGCTAACCTTAAAAATAAAACTGCCAGTTACTTCACCAGCAAAAAAAAAGGGTCTTATTTGGGAATAGCCGAGAATTGCAACTCAGGACAAGCAAGCTATGGCAAAACCCTAGGCAAGTCCCAAGAGCAAAGGAGAGGAGGCTCCTTTATAGAGGAAAGGAAAGGCAGGGGGTGGGAAGGCTACTGTAAGCTAACAGTCCATCAGAGTTGGACTGGGCGTTCTAAGTATAGCGGCTTCTCATGAGCTGGGCTGTGACTGTCTCTCATTGGCTGGGCTGGGCTGTCTCTCAT
>NW_026057584.1:1690296-1708146 GCF_023721935.1 Panthera uncia
GTCTCTCTTTGGCTGGGCTGAGGCAGTCTCTAATTGGGGCTGTGACTGTCTCTCATTGGCTGGGCTGTAACAGTGTCTCATTGGCTGGGCTGTGACTGTCTCTCATTGGCTGGGCTGCAAGTGTCTCTCATTGAATGGGCAGTGACTGTCTCTCATTGGCTGGGCTGTAACAGTCTCTCACTGGCTGGATGGGCTGTGTCTCTCATTGGCTGGGCTGCGACTGTCGCTCATTGGCTGGATGGGCTGTGACTGTCTCTCACTGGCTGGGCCGTGATTGTCTCTCACCGGCTGGGCTTTGACTGTCTTGGCTGGACTGTAACAGTCTCTCACTGGCTGGGCAGGGACTGTCTCCCATTGGCTGAGCTGTAATTCTCTGGGGGACAGGAAGAAACCATCCCTCCTCCTGCTGGGATAACATAGTAGTGTGAACCTGCAGGGTGGTCCCTTCCCTTGGGGCCTGCAATTGTCAACCGGCACGCTGAGCCCAAGGCTGTGCCTGCTGGCCTCCCTACGCTATTCTAAATGAGGTTTCCCTTTATCAACTTGCACACAGATGAGGGGAGGACTCACACTGTTTGACATTATACATTTCTGTAAAGTTTGGACATTTTTCATCAGGTACATATTTATCCTCACCGAATAATAACGGTGTTTCCATTTTGGGAGGGGGTGGGACCCAAGCGAAACAAAGGAAGGAAACATTGGCACTTATTCTGGACCTTCTAAATATTCCAAGCAGGCAGCTTATAAGAATAAACGGAGAACTGGAAGATTGTTGTTTTTGTTTCTAAAACCCCTTTGTTATTTTAAGAATGCTTGAAAAGTAAGTATTGAAATCATGTCAGTTTCCGCTAAAGCCCCCATTTGGTGCTCATCCTTCCCTCTTGGCGTGCGCTGGTTTGCATTTGGCCAGCCAACGGACGAACATGTGCGTCAAAGATAAACTTGGGATCAGGAGAAAAGCCTGTTGCCTTTCCAGTGGGCACCCGGGAGAAAAGAGTAAAAATGACAGAGACCTCATCCGAGGCATCTCTGTGCCGCAGGAACGTTTTGCTTGATGGAAGTTGTCCTCGTAAGCCATGCCTGCGCTGGGGAGCGGAGAGCACAGGGCAGTGGGCCATGGTGACGGAGAATTCCTGGAGGCCTTACGAACCTAAACACTTCCGTGGCGAGAATGCTCGAAATCCTACCGTGGAAGCCTCACTCGGGTAAACAAAAGAGCAGTATCCCAGAAGGGCTGGCACGTTCAGCCGCCAGAGTCTGATCAGCTCATTTTCCTAACGTTTGGGTGACCTGGGGAAGTAACTTGAAACCGTGGGTACCGCTCCACGTGACTCCTGCAAGAATGTGGCCAATTCTGGACAATGGTGGGAACCACAGGCCACTTTGGGCCAGCTGGGCTCCATGGGCGTGCGCGGAGGTGGCGGTTGGGGGGGGGGGGGGTTCGGGATTCCACAACCTCAGGAACATCAGGTTTCTGGCCCGATCCCACTACCTGCCTATCTTCATATTAATGTTTTTGGAAAGTCCGAAAACAATGATTGGCTCCCGCTATTTATAAAATGAAGTCAAAATCCCTCAACCCAGCACACTCACGTTTTCAGCCTCGCTCACCGTTTTCCCCAGACCCCTCACCCTCGAGCTCCTGGCCTAGGGCTGACATCAAACCCTGCCTGCCCCTCCTGGCTAGAAACACCCCTTTACTCAACCAGCCTCCCTTACGTGGGTCACAAACCCAAAGGGACCCCGGTGAGTCTTGCCCTTGCGTGGTCCCACCCTGGAGTGTGGCCGAAAGAATGACCTGCTTCCAGCGGTTATAATACGGCAGAGACGGCAGGGCGGCCTCTCCGTGAGTGTGTGATGTGAGGCTCAGGTCTCGGCAGGTGTCCTGAAGGCCTGGGAGGAGCAGCTCCATGAATCCTTCAGCCGCAAAGGGATTCCCACCACCAGTCCTGCCAACAGCCGGCCTGAGTCGCAGCAGCAGCCTCCGGCTGGTGGGAACACAGCCCGGCTGATACTTCCGTTACGATCTGGTGAGACCCTGAGCGGACAGCCGGGCTGAGCTGTGCCTGAACTCGGGACCGGCAGGAGCGGAGAGGTAAGAAATGAGGCTGCTTCGAGCTGCCGTGCTGGTGGGAGCTTGCCGTGCAGCCCGGAGTACCGACCACCGTCCGCTCGTGAGGCTTTTCGTGCCCAACCACCCAGACCAGCCGTGCGTCCCCATCACGGGTCCGGGGCTTGGCACACCGGGAAGCCCCGCGAAGGCGTGGCCAGCGACACACTGCGTAAAACAGACGCTCTCACGGGAGGACATGGCACAGGAGGGGCCCGACTAGGGATGTGCAAGACGCAAAGGACTGAACGTGGTCAGTGCCTGCAAAACAGAAGCATGGCCTTTATCACCCTTCTGTGAAGCTTCCCGCCTGGTGACTCCACGGCACCCGGAGCCCAGCTGGGCCTCCAGCGAGGCAATGCGGGCCCGGTGGCCGAGCGCGTGATTGTTGAGTGTAGACGCCCACAGCGCTCGCCCTCCGGCTGGATAAAAATGGGCTTCTTATTTCACGCACTATCAACGGGGAGCCCGGGTTCCTGTCAACAACCCAAAGGGAGCGCCAGCATTTGATCTGACGTCGCGTAACTCAAGGAACCGCCACCAAGCAGCTGGGCGGCAGCCAAAAGGTCACCCGACCAGAGTTCAGTCCTTAATCTCTCAACCAAACCTAAATGACTGAAAATACGGGAGAAAATACGTGATTCACCTTCTCCATGGTTAACTTCGTGACACGAACAACCGTCTACGTCGGCCCCGAAAATCAGATTCTCACTTGACTCAGCAGCGTGGACCGCATAAAACAGCAAATTAAATCTCGATTTAATAAACAAGCCTATAATCGCATTTGAACCACTTGCCACTCGAGACAGAAGGAAGCGAAGAGTTCTGCGTCTTCAGAAATTCTCTGTCAAGTCCCGGCGTTTCTGCCCCGAGCCGGGAAGAGGCACACGGCTCCCCGGCAGACGCTTCTGCTGACACGGCCTGGCCACCTGCCTGAGCCCACGGGCTCGTCTGCGGGAGCAAAGCCTGACTGTGACGAGGGTGGACTTTCCATCCTGGCCACAGGGAAGGGAGGCGTGGACGGCCGGCACGCACGGGAGCCCTCGGGAGGCCGGGATGCGTGGTCGCCCTTCCGGCGCCAGCTGCGAGATCCACATCCCGCGTGTCCTCCTTGTGACCGCTTGTCACAGTCACGTGACCAGCCCGCACCCGACAGGACTGGTCTCAGTGTTGAAAAATTGCGTGTGGGAGGCGCTTCCGCGACAGTCAGCCCTGGAGGCAGGGAGAGGGTCCGGGCCGAGGGTCCCCGAGGCTGGCGCTTCCTTGACCCCCAGACGGCGCTCCGCGTTTCCAGGCCATCAGGCCGGACAGGTGATGGGGCGCCCGAGACCCCGGGAGAGCACAGGCTGTGGTCACAGCCGGCTGAGGCTGGGCTGGATCGTGACCCGGGGGAGCACCAGGGTGTCTCCAGGACATGAAGTGACCTGGAGCCGGGAGGTCACGTGAAGTCACCAGTACCAGGGCTGGTCACAGCCATGCCCAAACCCGGTGGCCGGAGAGCAGAGACGAAGCTTGGGGTGGGGGCAGCAGGCGTCAGAGAGAAGAGAGAGCGGGCACAGACGGATGGAGGCCGCGGGTCTGGGGAGAGGGGCGGGGAGGCCGGGGTGGCATCGCCTGCTAAACTTCCAGTCCCCATGAGGTCTGGCCGACAGTCCTCTTGTAGGTCCTGGGGACCATCAGGACCCCTGGGCTCCTCCAGAAAACGTCCTTTGTCCCCAGTTTCCTTCAGGAGGCTCTTTCAATGGCAGGTCCTAAGCCGTGCCCAGTTTCTCCTGCCAGGACTGCCGGCGTTTCTAAGGGGCGCACGTGATCCAGGCACCCCCACCCGGCTGCGGGTAAGACGGCCTCAGGGGGGTCAGCCCCGGGCGGCTAAGACCCCCGGAGGGCCCGGCCTGCCTCTGACAGCGCAGTTGGGACACAGCAGCCCGGGAGCCCGGCCCCCGGCTTGCGGGCCGGGCTCCTGGATCACTTTTTCTGTAGCTTTAGAGAAAACGGGCATTTCCTCCCCACCCTGGGTGCCTCCAACCCCGATTTGCGTGTCGGCCTGTCTGCAGGTGCCCCCACACACACTCCCTCCCCTTGCCCGTCGGCTGCCTGGTGCCCGTGGGTCCTGCCGCGGGAGCCACCCCGGTCAGGGCATTGATGGTGGCACATTGCTGCCACCCAGATTTCCATGATTCAGTTTGCTGTTGTCCCTGAAGGGTCCCTCCAGCCGAAGTCCCCTCAGGAGCACACGTCACTTTCAGCTGTCTCGTCCCCCCGGGTCTCCTTCCGCCTGAAGGAACCTCTCCTCTTCTTGGCTTTGCCGACCCTGACACTTGCCAGGCCCGCAGGCCAGTCCCTGCACAGCCGCCCCTCCGTGTGGGCTCCTCTGATTCCCTCCAGCACGCTGGGTCCCGGCGCCCAGCGCGGCAGACAGCTCCCGGGGCGGGGGGGGGGGGGGGCCGCCGGCTGGTGCGTGGCTTCAGCTTCTCCACCACGGAAGGTACTCCCTTCTGCCGCATGACTGAGTGCTGTCCAGCACGCTTCCAAACTGTAGAGTGACCGTGTTGTTGTGTTACTAGGTAACTCTGACGTGTCCCGTGCAATGAATGTACATTTTGTGGAAGATTCTCGGAAACAGCGTACGTATCCTGTCCCTCTTCAGACTTGCCGTGAGCTCATTTATTTGTGTTGGTGGGGACCCCGCATTTCCTGTCTCACTCAAGAAGCCCTGGTCCGTTGCCGCTTATGTTGCTGCTAAGTGGCTGCGATCGGGCAGGGACAGCCAGGAGGGCTTCCCGGAAGAGAAAGCCGGGGTTGACTGTGGGAGGAAGTGCAGGCTTCCAGGCAGACCGTGCAGCGTGGCTGCGTCATCCCAGGGGGCAGATTGCGCTGTGGAAGCCCAGGCCGACCCGGGGGCTGCAGCGGTCCCAGAGGCCAGAGTCCCCTTACACACGAGCACACGGGGGAAAGGAAGTGTCCTGGGGCCACCATAATGCGGCACCAGAAACTGGGGGACCGGAAGCGGCAGCAGTGACCTCTCCCCCAGCTCTGAGGTCAGAAGCCCCAAATCAAGGTGTGGGCAAGACCAGCTTCTTCCGGGGGACCTAGGGGAGGGTCCCTCCTGCCTCTTCCAGCTTCCGCTGGCTCCAGACATCCCTCGGCTTGAAATCAGGGCCACCCTTCTCCCGCAGGACCTCATCTGCCCTTGACTCATCACGTCTGCTGCAGCCTACTCCCGAACAAGTCCCAGGGCTGGAGCACCGGGGGTGGTGAGCTTTGCCGTATCTTTCTGGGGGGACGCGGCTCAACTCCTAACAACGAGGTACTGTCTTCCTGCTCGGTGCTTGGTCCTTTGCTCCTGCAGAGGCCTCCGGGGACACGGTTGCCCTCGGCAGGCCTCTCTCCCTCCCCCCGGGCTGGATCCCGTGGCCACCGTCTGTGACTCACATCAGAGCGGTTGCGCAGAATCCCTGGGACGGCCTGGGCACGGGGGGCCTCTAGCCATGGACGCCCTACCCCAGGCCCCTCTCCAGAAGGAAGGAGACACGTGCCAGCACGGCCACCTGCCTCAGAGCTCAGAGCTCAGGAGAGGCGGCTTGGCCTCCGTCCGTCCGTCTGCCCGCAGTGAGGGCCACAGACCCAGGCGGGCGCACCTGCAGGCAGGCGGGAGGGGGTGGGGGCGTGTCAGGCGCTGGGGAGACACTTTTGTGAAAGACCCTCCGAGGACGCGAAGGCTGCCTGGCGGGCCCCGAGCACCCCTGGGGCACGTGAAGGGCTCTGTGATGGTACAACAGGCCCCTCCTGGGGGCCCAGCCACCAGCCAGGCAGGGAGAGGCGCGGAGGCAGCAACCCGGGAGGGAAGGTGCAGGGGTGGCCAGGCACTCCCAGTTCAGCCAGAGCCAGTGCCGTGTCCCTCTCCCTGGGCATCCTCCCCTCCAGACGTGTCCCCGATGTCCCTGAGACAGCAGACACGGAGCCTCTTTCTGTATCTGAGTCTGCATCATGCGCGGGGTAGCGGCTGCTGGGCAGAACTGGGCCTTCGGGGGGCAGGATCACAGCCCCAACCACGTCTGACCCCCAGAACCCACATGGCAGGTGGGGTTAAGTTTCAGCTCATGAGCGGGGACCTTGTCTTGGGGTGTCCGTGTGGGGCCCATGTCCTCACGAGGGTCCTTAAATGCGGAAGGGGCAGACCATGTAAGAGTTCACAGATTCACCGTCACAGACACGCCCAGAAATAACGTTTGCCAGTTCCTGGGGTGCCCTCTGGCCCAGGCAGGTTGGCACAGGAGATGAATGGGGGCCCCCCGTGGCACGAGAAACAGGGACCCCCTGCGGTTCGTGTTTTGCCAGAGCATCAGGGAGAAGGGCATCCGTCACTTAAACGATTCTCGATTCTCGGGAGCGGCTTCTGCCTTTCTGCAAGTCCTGCCTTGCTTGGCTTCCTCTCCCCGCTCACACTTTGGGTACCAGGCGCTGAGGGGCACCTTCGAGATGTGACGAGACCTCTTGCCTCCCCCCCACCCCCACCGTCCCCCACCGTGAACCAGCAAGGCAGTGACAGGACTATTCCGAGGACTGTTCCGAAGACAGCAACGATGGAGAAGTTTCTCTGCCCGGGAGTGATCGCAGGCCTCCTAAACGTGTCCCACAAGACCCTCGTGGACGATCCCCTCCACAGTCCCCAGGTGCCCACGGCCGGCCCACCACACGCACGTGGGCAGCAGAGCAAGGACATGGGCTTAACTCCTTGTTGGCAAAATATCGCCATCTGGTTTGTGTTTTGTTTTTGGGAAAATTTACAGACCCGCGTGAGCACGTGAGCAGAGCTCTGGACAGACTCACGCGCCCTCGCGTCCCAGCTGCCCGGATGCAGGCTGCCTGTAGGGAATCCGACTGGGAGGCCGATCGGATAAAGTAAAGCCACGCATGTAAGACGCACTTCAAGATGTTTACTGCGACGCCGCGTGGGGCCCTCAAATGGCCTGGCTCTTCATCAACACGGTTGCTGAGTGAACGCGGCTTTGGGCGAACCACAGAGCGAGAGGCCGTGTTCCTGGGAGTTTGCTCCCGGGGACGCGCGATAAGGTCTGGAGACATTTCGGGTTGTCTTGACCGGGGTCTAGGGGACGGACGGAGGCCGGGGGTGCTGCTAACCACGCCTCCACACACAGCAGAGCCGCGCCACGGAGAGTCACGCACCCACGTCCACCGTGCCGTGGCCCAGAAGCTCCACGCCACAGTGTCATCAACCATTAGGAAGCGTAAGAGACTCTAACACACCGGGACCTGGCAGTCAGGGGCGGATGTGTGTGGTCTGAGTCTGATTCTGGAGCAGGAGGGACAGCACCCTGGTGGCACCTGCACCTGGGGGGGCGGGGAGGGGATGGGGGTGGCCTGGGGGGCAGAGAGGGGATGGGGGCGGCCTGGGGGGGCAGGGAGGGGATGGGGAAAGGGGGGCATCTGTCCACACCAGGCCAGCAGCCCTGAGCATGTACTCAGAGAAAGGAAATGGAGGGTAGGGGGTGGGGTATCATTTTTTTTCTTTTTCTTCCACTTTAAAAATATTTCTTTGTTTGCAACGTGTGCCCATTATTTGGCCTGCTTACGGAGTGAGAGGCTGGCCTCTCCCTGGGAGCAAAGCAGGAGGCTGGGTCTTGCTTCAAGGTCCTCGGGCTGCCTCCCAGCCATCCAAGGAGACCGATTTAGTGTGCGTTTCAAAGGCATTTCCAGCCCTTTAATTCCGAGGTGCCGTTCCTGGCCCAGCTGGGCTCCTGCCCAGCCAGAGCCCCCGGCTCCCCACGTCCCCCCGGGCTCACAATACCTGCTTCTTGGATGAGTCAATGAATCTAGGACAACCAGCTAGAAGGGAAACAGGCAACCTGCTCCTTTATCAACCTGTTTCCACAAACATCAGGGAAGAAGGAGCCAGAAAGTCAGAGGGAGGAGGCCAGGTGGGCGGCTGGCCAGGGGGAGCAGGATGGCTGGTGCCCAGCACCCAGCAGAGCCCCTCAAAGAAAGAGAGCCTGAGGAACCCCCGATGGTGGTGGGACGGGGCCATGCTGCCCAGACGCCTCAGCCAGGCTGAGAAACACACTGAGCCCCGGTTCCCATAAATCCGGCTTTTATGTGGCAATGAATAGGGGTGAACAATGGATCTATTTCAGGCCGCAGAGAAACTGGCCCAGCCTGGGTCCCTCTCCTGCAATTAGGAGCCTCAACATGGCGGGTCCTGGAATCCCGTGCCTGGCCTCAAAGCCTCACAAAGACAGCCACCTGCCAGTGTTTGGTGGCGGGGGGGGGGGGGGGGGAGATTCCGCCATCCCCTGGGGTCTGTTGCTGGCAGGGCCCCCTCCCCAACCACAAGAGGAAGTGCCGTTGGCCGCCCCAGTTGCTGGCAGGACCCGGCTGGTGGTCACTGCCCCCTGGTCCCATCTCAGGGAGCATGGAGTTGGCCCTTGGCCTTGGCTGGTCTCTCCCAACTCCTCCCCGAACGGGACCCCCTCTGCTGCCCCGTCCTCATCCGTGGTGGCCAGCCTGTGCTCCAATTCTCCTGCAGCGGCAAACCCACCCATGCAGACAACTTTTAGGTGACATCTGCCTCCACCAGCTACACGCTGCCCTGCCTGTGGGCGCCCAACACCCACCCACCCCCAAGGGTGGCCATTGTGCACGTGCTGGTGGCAGCCAGACCGAGCCGGGCAGCCACTCCTGCACAGCAGTCCCCAGCCCATGGTCTAAGGTGGCCCAGGACCCACCCCCCAGTCCTTCTGCCTGCAGGCAGGCGTCCCGTAAAGGGCATACTCTGCAGACTGTCATCGCCCAGCCCCCCGTGAGGACCTCGAGGGGACAGGATTCACAGAGAGACCTTAGCATCACACTGCCCTCACTCAGCCCAAGGAATAACTGGCTGGCCGCCTCATGCCACACGCCCCACCCCTGCAGAGAAAGGCCGCCAGCCTGTCCCTCCCCAACTCCCAGTTTTACCTCTCAGAAGCAATCGTGTTCACCTCCATCAGCTGTACCTCTGGCCTTCACCTACATATCTCCAAAGAATCGGTTTATACTTTGTGATGATTAATTCCGTGTGTCACCTGGGCCAGCCCACGGCACCCAGGTGTTTGCTCAAGAGGTCTAGAGGTCACCATGAAGGGAATTTTTAAATGAATGCAGATGGCTGGCGATAATGTGGGTGGGCCTTGTCCAATCAGTTGAAGGACGGAACAGGAAAGACTGAGGAAGAGGGGACCCTGCCTCCTTATGGCCTTTGGACTCAAGCAGACACGGAAGCTGCAACTCTTCCCTGGCTCGCCCGCCTGCCCCGCGGATTTCAGACTTGCAAGACCTCACAATCACGTTAACCCATTCCTTAAATCTCTCTCCCTTTATCTCTCCGGACACATCCTGTAGATTCTGTTTCTCTGGACACCCTTGTTGTGGGCAGCCGCTGAAACGGCCCCCAGTGAGTCCTGACCCTTGGTGTGCCTGCGCCTGAGTGTGGGAGGAAGCTAGTGATGGATTCCAGTTAGCAAGTACGGTGAGTGCGGCGGGAGGCCGTCTCTGAGACTAGGTTGCGGAAAGACTTCCGTTTCCTCACCTTCCCTTGTGCCCTTTCTGGAGTCAGAATCTTCCCTTTGAGGGAGTGCAGCAGCTTCAGTGGGAGCCACCCAGAGGACGGGCCCTGTGACAAGCAGCGGAGAGAGGCCTCCGGCCAGCAGCTGTTAGGGATCGGAATCCTGGCAATGGCACTGTGAGTGAGGTGGCCCCTTCCCCAGTCAGACCCTCAGATGACTGCAGCCCCAGCTGATACCTTGTGAAGGACCCCACGTCAGAAGACCCTGCTGTCCTGGGCCTGGATTCCTAACCCACGGAAACTGGGGGACGATAAACGTCTTTCAGTTGGGGTTCTGTTGTTTTGGGCCCAGACACTTGGGGTGACTCCCTACACTGGGAGAAGGAACTCATACACCCCCTGCATACATTTAGACCTTATCTGTTGAGTCTTGCTGTTCCACGCGATTTCCCCTTCCCCTTCCTCCCAACACAGCCACATCCAAGTTTAGGTTAAATCGGTACTCAGGCCTCACAGGATTATGACTATGGAAAGGAAATGTTCTTCTGAGCTAAATAGCACCTTCTGATGATACTACCACGTTTTCCCATTTTCCATCCTTTTTTTTCTCCCAGAATTGGTTATTGCCTTGCTTTTTAAAACGTATTTATGTATTACTATTATTTTAAATTTATTTTTTAATGTTTATTTTTGAGAGAGAGAGAGCAAGTTGAGGGAGGGGCAGAAAGAGAGAGAGAGGGAGACACAGAATCCTAAGCAGGCTCCAGGCTCCAAGCTCTTGGCACAGAGCCCGATGGGGGGCTTGACCTCACGAACCGTGAGATCGTGACCTGAGCCGAAATCAGACACTTAACCAACTGAGCCACCCAGGCGCCCCTGTTCATTTATATTCAAAAAGTGTTGTTTTTCCATATACCCATTGACAATCCAAATGCTCAGAGTTTTTAATGCTTAATAGTTGTCCAAATGCTCAAATGTATCAGATCATGTGTAGTTTTCATTTCCCTTCCTCCCGACGTCTCCTCTGGAGTGCTGGTTGCCCAGACCCGCAGCACCCCCATCAGCACCCCTGTCAGCACCCTCGTCAGCACCCTCGTCAGCACCCTCGTCAGCACCTCTGTTGCTCTGGGGCTTCCCTTCACCGCTCCCCGGGGTGATGCAACTTATTTCGCATATTTTGTAGTTGCCCTGCACACTGTGCCCCAAAACCCAGGCCCAGCAGCTTGCCAAGAAAGAGAACACATTTCCATCCTTATAGGTCTGCGCTGTCCCCATAATCTCCCGGTGGTTGGCTGCTAGAGTGCTTAGGCACCAGGTCCTGGTTCCCCTGCAGGTGCTGGGGGCACCCCGCCGTGTCTCCCAGCCTCCAGTGTGGCCATAGAGAGATCAGACGCCGCTGCAATTCTCTTTCCTTTTATACGGTTTGCCCTTGCAGTTTGGAAACTTGTAGGCTTTTTGTCTCCAGTGTCCTGACATTTCCCAAGTTGTGCTTTCTCGTGGGTCTGTCTGGGTCTTCTCCTCTGGACAGGAGAGGGAGGGAACCCTGTCATTCTGGACACCCTCTTCCAGGCTGGAACTTTTCTCGTCTTACTGTTGTGCTGTCCACACCAGATCTCCCGAACTGACCTGCTGACGTTCCTGCATTTCCGGTCACTTTCCATGTTTTCGTCTTTTTATTTTACTTTAGGAGAGGCTTTCTCTACTCTATCCTCCTGCCTTCCTGTTGATTTTTAAAATTTAGATGATTATGTTTTGAATTGCCGGTAACAGTCCTCGTCTTCCGAATGCTACTTTTGTTGTGACTCCCTCTTTGTTTCATGGGCACCATATCTTACCCGGCCCTGATAATATTCGTGTTTTAAGCCTTTCTCCCCCTGTCCCACTAAATCGGGGCTCACGCCTTTAATCCTGTTGACATCTCCAGCAGCTAACGCCAGATGCCAGGGGTTCCCTAGACGTTATTTCATCACTTGGTCCGTTTCTCAAAATTTGTCCCTCAGGATGAGGATGGGGAGGTGGACATAGCAGCTCAGAGGGCAGCGAAGCTAGCATTTGTTGAGAGCTTCCCACACGCCAGGTCCTGCCCCTTCGGTCCCCTTCACAGCCCCGTGACATCAGCGCCCGAGTCTCCACTTTACACATGAGGACGCTCGGGCCCAAGGGCACCGAGTAACTTGCCCTGGGCCTCCCGGTTAACAAGCCGAGATGCTCTCCCCTTAGCACAGCTGTGATCTGGAGCCAGCGCCCAGTGCCCTGCCCCTAGGCTGGGAAGGACCTGGCCAGGGGGAGGTCCGTGCGTGCGTGGCTGTGCCTTCGGTCAGGTCCCAACACCCAGGATCCCTTGGCTCTTCTCAGAGGGAGGTGAGGCTTTCAGGGGGTGCAGCGCTGGGCAGCGGCGGCCAGCAGAACCCGCCCCTCCTTGCTTGCCCCTTGCACCCCAGGAGCTGGCCTTAGATCCCACGGGGAACCGGCCCAGCCCAAGATCCCCAACTGGAGAAGGGCCGGGAAGAAGCAGATAGCTGTCTCCCTGCGGGAGAGGGGCGTCCAGAGAGCTGGGTTTGAAGAGCTTGGGTTTGAACTGCCCTCACCTCCCGGAGTAGCAGAGGGAGAGGGAGGCTCAGGACAGAGCAATCATCCCGTGGGGCTTCTCACCCTCCTGGCCTCCGTTTCTTGTTTATGAAGCAGGATCAGTGTGTGAGGGCCCCTCGAGCCTCACGGCGGGCCCGGGTGACACAGGACTCCCTCCGCCCTCTGAGGTCCTGGATCCCAGGATGCAGGGACCCCAGCACGCCCCGTGCAAGCCCCTCTCCCCCAGCCTCACGTGCTGCCTCCTGGACCGCACCTGCCAGCTGCTCCTTTCCCTGGGTGGGGAGGCCGGGGGGCCAGAGGGTGAGAGGCCAGGAGACCCCGAATCCTCTCTGGGTGCAGAAACACAGACCCACCCAAGGAAAGAAGGGTCCGTCCCCTGGGTGTGCTTCCTCGATCAGAAGCAGAGGTGCACCAGGGGAGCCTGGGGCACTAGGCACGTCCTGCCCTGCCCTCAGGCGGGGCCAGGCAGGTGCAGGCGAAGGTGAGCCAGCTGGGCGTCAGAGACCCGCTCGCTCCCCTCACTGCACCTGCGCGAGCCCCACAGAAGGGCCAGCTCTCAGAAATCTGTGTGCAAATCTCTGTGATGCCACCGTCACCTTGGCGGCCTGTGGTCAGACCTCACTGCCCTCCTCCCGGCCTGGCCCCTGGACAACCGCCCGGCCTGCTCCCGACACCCAGAGTCCCCGTGGCACCCCACTGTCCCCACAGTGCCTATCATCCACTGTCTCCCACTGCCCCAGTTTCCCACTGTCCCCACAGTCCCCACCATCCACACTGTCCCCAAGTCCCCATCACACACCAGGCCTAGAAGAGTTGGGACACACTCCCACTGGCCAAGAACAGATATCTCTCCCCCCTCAGCCCTTTCCTGCCGTACTTCTGGGACGTGAGGGGGTGTGGGTTTCGAGGAAGTGGGTTGTCCCTGGGTTGACATTGAGTGGATTCTCTAGTGAGCCTTTCAGAATCACGTGGGCATCAGGGACGCCCATACGGAGGAGTGCCCGGAAGTAAGCCGCTCACTCGTGCCAGGTGCTCTCTTCTCCCTGCGCTTACTCCCTGCTCGCGGAACCAGACTCTGGTCGGAAGGGCTGGCGTCAGAAGAACACCACTGTGGCATTCTCTCCCAGGATCTGCCCACCAGACTTCTGCTCCCTGCCCGTGCCCATGTCTGGATGGAGGCCCTGTGTGCCCACCTGGCTCTCGAAGTCCCCGGTCAGACAGATCCAGACCCATAGCTGGACAAATTTAAACTCGAGCCACAGCCAGTCAGCTGCTGTCCTGCTGTGGCAGCCATCCTGGAGGAGTCCCTCGGCCGGGGTGGACCTCAGGCCAGGGCAGGGGGCCTGCAGCACACCCAGGGGCCTGTGCCCCCAGGGACGGGCCAGAGCGTGCTCTCTGGGCAGCCCACTGAAGGCATCAGGCCCTGCAACCCCCGGGCCTGGGAGCATGTTAGCATTGCCGGAGCTGGGGCAGGCCGGGCCTTCTGAACAAGACTCTGCAGGAGGGACGGGCGTGCACACCGGCTCAGGGTGTATGATGGCCCAGGGAAGGAGGGAGTCGGGCCCTCCCCCGGGGCCGCCCCCGGGCCTCTACCCTTTGCTGTTGTCTCCAGCAGGTCCCTTCATTTGGAAAGCCTCAGTCCCCTCCCCAATACAACGGAGAAGGTAGGAACAGCTCTGGACTCACCAGGAGCGAGGATGTCAGTGGGGTGGTCCGTGAAGGGCCGGCATAGAGCATCCACTCGGAGACATTTGCTGTGGGGGCACCAGGCCCTTAGCAAGTGAAGCGGGGTCCTCGGTGGGGAGAACACCCTCAGACACGGGATCATCTGAGCCAGCGTCTCCATGTTGTATCACATGACAAGGGGAACGAATGCCCACCGAGGCTCACTGCCTTCTGGCACGCAGAGCGCTGTGGTCTGCCTTCCTCACGAGTGTGGACCCAGGTCTGGCTCTGTGTCCTTAGGGAACACCTGAGACAGGAAGACTGAGGAGTACAAGGTCCTGGGGCAGCTCCCCCCTCACTCCTCCTGCCCCACAGAGGCAGTGTCAGCCGCAGGGAGAGCTCCCAGGCCTCACCCAGCACTGGACGCCTGCAGGGGCCCAGCGGGCACCCCGCCTGGAGAGGGGGAGTTAACCCCCAGGGGCCCGGCCCCCAGCAGCAGAGACAGAAGGCAGTGGATAAACGCTTCTCCTGGTCTGAGCTCTCAGAGCAGGTTCCGGCTTCCCCCGCCTGTCTCCAGCCCCGTCCGGTCCTCCATCGGGCCCCCTGGGACCCCCCCCCCCAACGGAGCACACACAGGCACCCATGCTCATGCATGCCCACACACTGAGCTGGCACTGATTCAGTCTCAGGGTGCTGGGGTGCGACCCTTGCAAGCCCTCATCACCTGGAAGGAGGAGGACATATGGGGGGTTCCCACGTTCTGCATCCCCGAACATTGTCCCGGGGGGACTGAGGGCCTCTCCCTCTGGGTCTCTCTTCCCATCTGTCCAGGACCACAACTATGACCTCCAGCGGAATTCTCACACCACCGTGGTGCTGGGGACCCGGGCTGCCTTCTCAGGGAGTACTTCCAGAAGGAAGGCCGGGGTGCTAGCCGCTTTGGGGGTCTGGGGGCACCAAGCACCCAGAGTGGGCATGTCGTGGCCCCCAGGCACCTGTGACAGTGCACATCTAAGGCCAGTGCCTCTCTGCCCCGAGTCCCGGCCCCACCCTGCCCTGCTGGGCTAGTGGGCTGCACCCCACCTCTCTGGCTGCTTCGACTTCTCTCCCACTGTGGAGACGCTCGGTGTGCCGAACCAGGAGCCTCGCTGACCTGGGGAGTGCAGGCTTGCAGCCCACCTGCCCGTCTGGGTCAGGACCAGAGTCCCACAGCTCCAGGAGGAAGCATCTTGGAAAAGACATGTGTCCCCTCCGGGACTGGGGCCCCCTCTCCCGGACAGCCTGTGCCCAGAGCCACACACATGGATTGTCAGATTTAGCAAATAAAAATACAGGTTTCCCGTTTAGATTAGGATTTCAAATAATCAGTGAGTGCTTTGTTAGCATCGAGTTCTCCCGTATTTTATGAGTCCACCCTAGAATCCTGACGGGTCCCCACTGCCTGGCCTCAATGACACCCCAGGCCCAGGTGTCCTGGGCTCAGGAGAAGCCCTCTCAGGGACCAAACTGGGACCTGATCAGAAGTTCTCACAAATCAGCTAAATACAAAGATGAGTTTTACAAAGAATCGTTGGACCTTACACATCTTAGCTTTCAAATCTACACGGTACCTGTCTTGACCATCAATCCTCTGGTCATGGCGCCTTCTGGCCTGTAAGGATTCCCGTGGGGATGGCGCCCCCTGGTGCCCGCTGCGGGGATGCACCAGCCAAGATTTTAGGGTCTGGTTTTCTCTGATGGGGGACTCTGAAGGCAGGTCCACCGGGGAATGTGAGGACTTTGGCCCCAACCTCAGCATCGTCTAGGCCACATCTAACTTGACAGTAGTTTCCAGAAACGTCCACCTCGAGTGGGCCTTTCCAAAGCAACTTTGTTTTCATCCACAACACACTTTTCATGTTCATTAGATTCTATGATATTTAATTAAATCCTTTTCTCAAAACGACACGCACAGTCAGAAACCATGAATCTGGGGACAAAACAGGTGAGTGTGAGAAGCGCCCCCTCACTTGCAGGCGCAGAGGGGGTGGCGCTTCCCAAGGGGACCCGGAGAACGGCACACACAGCCAGGCGCTGGCCCAGACGCCCAGGTTACAGCTGAGTGAGAAGAGGCCTGCAGGATGTGGCCCTAACGCGCACGGGGGGCCCCAGGCCGGGCACCGACCCGCCGTGTGTTCAGCCCGTCAGCACGTCACCAAGCCCCACCCACGGGGCGACGGGAGCGTTCCAGGCCCCAGACACTCGGGAACGCTGGAGCAGCCAGTGGCTCGGAAAGTGGCTCGAACACATAGCCAAGCAGGAGGGCAGGACGTGGGGCAGAGTGACTGTGCGCTGGGGATGGCGGAGGCTCCAGAGGGGGCAAGGCTCCCGGGCTCGGGGAGGGCGGAGACGGAGGACCCCCCGTGCTGGAGCAGCGGGGCACAGCGCAGGGGCCCGAAGGCCGGCCGGCTGGCCGGAGGCACCCTGGGAGCAGGCCTGCAGCCAGGGCTCAGGTTCCCAGGCTGGAGTGGATGAGCAGTGTGGACGTTTCCAGAAGCAAACCGAGGCCGTGGATGGGGGCTGAGCTGGTGGCAGCTGCAGGAAGGGTCCAAGAAGAGGCACATCCGGAAGGAACCCATGGGTAGGAGGACCTATGTCTTTGGGACTTAATAAGGAGCAAGGCTCGGGCTTGCGCAGGGACGGCTGGAAGGGCTGTGAGCCCTGGGGCCCTGCCCACCTTTCCGGGAGATCTGAGGTGGGCTGGGCCTTGTCCTCCAGGGCCGAAGCCTGGGTGTCTGCAGCTACCAGTGACCTCAGCGAGAGGCCACGCTTAGTGTTCCCGAGTCAGACGGCAGAGGGCGCCCGGAGACCTCATGACAGGAGTGTCCGCTGTGCCGGCTGGGGAGGACGCACCTGGGTCATTCAGGCGAAGCAGCAGGGGACAGAAGGCTCCCAGCCCAGCCACCTGACTTGCTCCCTTCCTGCTCATCTGGCAGAGACCACAGCCCTCCCTTGAGTTAGCCTGGGGGCAGACCCGTGTCCACGAAGACCCGATTATGCAACCAGAGCTGCCTCTCGCTACAGGCGGGGGGTCCTTGCAGGCCTCCAGTGCACCTGCAGGCCTCCGTGCAGGACAGGGGCAGGGGCTGGAGGAGCAGGGGGCCTGACCACCCCCAGGCAACAGCACGCCGGGCCCCACCTGGACCCGTTAGAGTAAATCCTGCCCGTGGAGACGGGGCTGAAATCCCCACGGCTGAGCAGCTCCGCGGGTGGTCTGCTGTGCAGTCAGGGTCCGAACCTCTGCTTCTGACGGTGGCTCTTGAAGCCTGGCCCTGAACCTGCTCAGCACCCTTGGTAACACGGCAGACATGCAGAGTCCCGGTCCCAGCCGCGAGCCCTTGGGGCAGAACTCTGCAGGGTGGCACCCGGCCATCTGCCCTCTAACATGTCCCCGACATCGTTCTGCGAGCAGCTCCTTCAGGTGATTCTGACCCTGCCCAGCTTGAGAACCTGCCTCGAGACCCTAAATGTGCTCTAGGGGCTGGTAGCATGGGCATCTCCCAGGAGCTTGTTAGGAATGCAGATTCCCAGGCTCTCCCCTCAACCTGCTAGATCGGAACGTGGATTTAACAGATCCCTGGACCATCTGGTCTGGATGCAGTGTGAGGACCATTGCTCTAGGGATCCCGCAGAACAAGAGTGATGCAAGGCTGGCCGTGCAGACCCCCGGCAAGGGGCACTGTGGGAGAGCTGCCGGGTGAGGGGGAGAAGGGGCCCTTGTCCAGGGCCAGAGGAGTTGGCCTCCCAGGTGGGGTCCTTCAGGTGGGATTCTCCAGGTGGGGCCTTCCAAGTGGAACTCTCCAGATGGGACTCTCCAGGTGGGGTTCCCCAGGGGGGACTCTCCAGGTGGGATTCTCCAGGTGGGGCCCTCCAGGTGGGGTTCTCC
>NW_026057584.1:1708156-1720046 GCF_023721935.1 Panthera uncia
CCAGGTGGGATTCTCCAGGTGGGGCCCTCCAGGTGGGGTTCTCCAGGTGGGATTCTCCAGGTGGGATTCTCCAGGTGGGGCCCTCCAGGTGGGATTCTCCAGATGGGACCCTCCAGGTGGGGCCCTCCAGGTGGGGTCCCCCAGGTGGGTCTCAGGAAGGTCTGTGTACAGGCCAGCAAAGGAGAGTGGCTTGAAGGACTCGGGAAGAGGGAAAAAGTGTGGGCTGGACTTGGGGTGGCCACGTCGTTGTGGGAGACCTGGGAGGTGTATCCAGGGCAGCAGCTCAGTAAGAAGGAGCTATTGGCGGCGGTTTGTAAGGTTTTCTCCCCACCACGTAAGTGCTAAGTCAAGGGATATACGTACGCCCAGAAAGAAAACAAAACTAGTATCCCCACAGCTCTCCCACCCAATACCATCACCGCTCATCACTCGTAGATGCTTTCTAGGTTGGGTTTTTTTTAATTAAGAAAATAGCTATAAAGATATAGTACAGGCAGTTTATTTCCTTTTTCCCGACATCATGGGAACGGCTCCCTGGGCATCATCTTTGAGCGGGGAGTGGTCAGCGATGAACAAAGAGCCATCACCCTCTGGAGCGGCGAGGCGCGACGGGTCTGCCGGCAGGTCCTTGTGCCCTCCACGCCCTGCCCGGCCCTGCAAGGCCGCCGCCCACCTCAGAGGCCCCGGCCTCCACAGACACGCAGGCCACGCGTCGGGGCTTCCTCAGCCCCGGTGTTCCCGGGTCCGGCTCTGCAATAAACATCACGTCCCGCAGGACGCCCAGGGGCCATATGGGTGGAATACTGGAGCCGGGAGGGATTCATCCCCAGGGGATCGGGTTCGGGATGGAATCGGGAATTGGTTCTCTGGCCCGACCGCAGTGCCATTTGCAGCGGAACAGGGCGCTGCCGTCCCCGGAGCCAACGGGCTACAGAAAGCCGGGCTTTGTGGCTAAGGCCACAGACCACTTAGCAGTGGAAGCAAGGGCTGTGGGGTTGGTTGGTGGTTTCTAAATGTGCCGGAGAATGTGGGGAAAGCAAATTATGAGCTCGGAGCTCAAAATTCCCAGCTCAGGGGCCAGATAAGGAACCCAAAGCTTCTGTGTTGTGCAGAAAGGGTTGACAAGCAGGCCCCGCTGCCCTCCTCAGGAACGCCCGCCCACCAGGTGGCCCGCGGCTGGAACTCATGGATAAGAGGACCTCGCTGCCCCCCCCCCGACGTCTGTGCGGTCTGTGCGGCGTGGTTAGAGCTGAGCACCCGCTTCCGCCCGGGCATCCGGGATCTACGCCAGGCCCGGGGGGCCCCGTGCCCAGCCCCCGATTAAAACCCGGGCGCTGCGTCTCTCACAGGCACCTGGTGGTGGCCTGTGTGAGCGCACAGGGAGGGCGCCCGGGAGCTCGGGCCTGCTCCCCCGACTTCTCCCTTCCTGCGCGCCCTACCATTTCTGTGTTGTGAATCCCAGCTGGGAGCGCGGCCTGTGCTGTGTCTCGGGGGGGGCCCCCGTGAGTCACCGAGCCGGGTGGTCTTGAGGACCCTGACACAATTGCCCTAAAAGAATTACGTCTTGCAGGCGAGGAGTCCAGATTTCTGAAAATAAAACCTGAGGTCTAAGCTGGTGGGTCTGAAACTCACAAGGAAAGTTGAACTTCTTCTCTCTTAGGCCATCTTTTGTGAAGGTTAGGGTTTGTTGGGTAGGAATGAGTCTCTTATCACTTGGACGGGGACGTGTGGGGAGACTGATGAAGCTGGGGTCCTGAGCCCCTACATTCAGCTGCGTCTCCTTTGCCAGCAGAAGTGTCCTTCCTCCCTATCCGGCGGGTTAGTCCCCCGTGCTTGAAAAACCTGTAGCCCCCCCAGAGCTGTCGTCTGCCAGAGGCTGCTAATCCTCCTGAGGACCCCACCCACAATCGTGACCAGACCCTGAGGCTCAGATGTGACTTAGAAAGTGAGGCACAACGTGTGTCCCCAGGAGGGTCCACATATGCCCATATGTGGCGTCCAAAGCCCAGGGAACATAGATGGGGTGGATCAGGGTGCAGACGACGGAAGTGCTGGCCTGGGCCCACTTGGCAGAGGATCCTCTGGATTCTCAGGAGACCGGGAGCGGTTCTAGCTGTTTGTGCAAAGATGGCCCGTGCAGGAGGCTGGTCCCGGGTCCGGGCAGGCGCCCAAAGACTTGGGGAGACCAGGTGTGTGTTGGCTGGATCCATCACGGAAGACCTGCTCTCTGCCACTCGCCACCAGCCAGACCACATGCTGTGTCCCCAGCTGTGTGGATTCAGTGGGCGATGGGACCCTGTGGGCAGGGCCACGAGGCATGGCCGCAGTCTTGAGGAGCAGCCCTGAGGGGTAATCAGAGTGGTCTGGAGACCGTAGGAGTCGTCCATGGTGTCCCTGGGGCCAGACAGCTGCCTTCCGGACAATAGACTTAATCGTCGTGCGTGAGCCGGAAGGCTCTAGTCTGCAGATGCAAAGCGGGGCTGGATGCCCACACTTCCTGTACGGACTGTGCTCAACATGTCCCGTCGGCGGGGGTGGGGGGTGCTGAGCTGAGGCTGCTCCTGGCTCCCCGAGGGTCCCGTCCTGCCTGCCTGCCTGCCTGTCCCCCCAGGGGCCGCTCTGTGATGACCTTGTTCCTGTAAGGGGGGACCTCAGCCTCAGTGTCAGACTCAGAACGTCCTTCTATCCGGTGGAGAGGAAATCGCGTCTGAGTACTGGTGTTGAATTCAGTCCTGGAGATCCTAGCAGTGCCTGTGCAGAGATGTTTTTCTCCGGATCTGATCCTTGGATCAGGTTCCCACGAGTGGACTCTCGAGGTCCCGCTGCCAACAAGGTCACAGGAGCCCTCAGTGCTCTGGCCAGGGATGAAATATTCGGTTTGACAGCTCACGTAGGTGACGTCTGCCTCCTTGTCTCTGGCCTTTTATAAAGAGGGGCCTGCGTGCTGGCGGCAGACTCCTGTCCCCGTTCCGGCTGAGGCTGAACAACAGGAGCCCAGTAACCTCTGCGGGGGGCAGGTGCGGGGTCGCCGCCGGCCACGGGGGCGGGGAGGGGTGGTGGGCTCAGCCTCAGGACCACCGTCTGAAGCCACCGAGACTGAAATTGCTGTGAAAACACTCAGAGCTTGTCCTTTTTCCAGAGATGTTTTCCAGGGAGCTGCCCGGTGCAGGGGTGCTGGGAGGAAGCCGGGGCCCTCATGGGCGGCGGGTCTCACCCTCTGGGGTCCTCGTGCTGCAAGGGGACCGGAGCTCCATCGGTTGGTGGAAGATGCACCTGGGGAAGATGAAGGCCTGCTTGGTGCAAGGGGTGGCCCTCTGCCTCCTGCTGGGACCTCTGGCGGGTGAGTGGCGGTTCTGTCCCTCGTGCCATCCCCCTGGCCGCTTGGGCAGCTCATGTGCGGTGGGGTCCTACCCTCGGGGGTTCTCCAGGGTGACTGCTCTCTCTTCCTCTGCAGGAGCCAAGCCAGTGCAGGAGGAGGGAGGTATTGTATTGTCCTCCTGGCCTTTTCTGGTGTGTGTTTGGGTGGGGTGGGGTCAGAAGAGGGAGCTGGGTGGGAGCTGGCTTCTTATCCCCAATGAAGGAAGCAGGAGCCTGGGTCAGCTGAAGGCCAAGCTGTGCAAGCAGAGGGACTGAGTCTCTTCCCTGGGCCCTGCCTTCCAGCCACCTGGGGCTGCACAGGGCAGGAGAGACCCGCTGAACTCCCGAGGCTTCGCGTTCTTGCCCTCGGACCGGACTCACCCCAGGGCCCTCCCACCAAGTCCGACCCCAGGGCAGCGACATCTGGATTCCAGGGCTGGGGGCTGTGGCCTCGTCTGAAATCCCACCGGGATGCTCCCCCATCCTCAGCGTCTCCAGAACAGGGGCCAGATTTCCTCCCCCCTCCCTCCTTGTCCTCCTTTTCCCTCTTCTCCTCCCCCTGAGCTGTCCCCTCGGACCATGAGTCCCGAGAGGCAGAACCCAGGTCATTGTCCAGATGGCAAGGCTCCGGGATGCTGCCACAGAGGATCAGGGATAGCCCGGGGCCTGGCGTCCAGCTGGGAGGGTCCCCTCACTGCATGGGGCTGCTGGCCCCGGCCACCTGCCCTAAGGCATCGTGGAGGGGCGGCCTCGGGGCAGGACGAGCGGGGACAGCCCCTGAGGCAGGTGGTTGTGTCTTTCAGACCCCTATGCTGAGCCACCGGCCATGCCCTACTGGCCTTTCTCCACCTCTGACTTCTGGAACTATGTGCAGTACTTCCAGACCCTGGGAGCCTACCCCCAGTTGGAGGACCTGGCCCGCACCTTCTTCGCTCACTTCCCCCTGGGGACCACCCTGGGGTTCCACGTCCCCTATCAGCAGGACTGAGCACCAGCCTGGATCCCTGGCCGCAAGCTCAATAAATTCCTCACCTGAGTCACACAAACGCTGGTGGTTTTCTTTCAAGAAACATCTCCAGTCAGGCCACATTTACTGTCTTATTCAACAAGCGAACCATGGCTCTGACTTGGGGCTTTGCTGTACTTGTCACCTAATAGCTGAAGTCACACACCCTTGGAGGGGCTGTGGGTCCCTGGAGTGCAGGGGGGACAGTGTCCCTGGGAGGGACTGCGGGTCCCCAGAGTGCAGGAAGGACTGTGTCCCTGGGAGGGGCTGTGGGTCCCTGGAGTGCAGGGAAGATAGTGTCCCTGGGAGGGGCTGCGGGTCCCCTGGAGTGCAGGGGGGAAGTGCAGGAGGGAAGGGGTCCCCTGGAGTGCAGGGGGACAGTGTCCCTCGGAGGGGCTGCAGGTACCCTGGAGTGCAGGGGGGAAGTCGTCCTCTGGAGTGCAGGGGGGAAGTGCAGGAGGGAAGGGGTCCCCTGGAGTGCAAGGGCGACAGTGTCCCTGGGAGGGGCTGTGGGTCCCCTGGAATGCACGGGGGAAGCGGTCCTCCAGAGCTATCTGCTCTCCTAGGCTCAGTGCAGCACTACTCACAATAGCCAAGATGTGCAAACAGTGTAATTGCCATAGTTCCAGAAGGTAGTTCCAGAAGTCAGAGGTGGAGAAAGGCCAGGAGTGCCTGGGAGATCTCACTCCTCTATGGGAATAGGGGCTCCCATGTTTTGAAACTACTCAGAAGAGAAGCCTGTTGCTGACCATGGAGTAGTGGCTTCCTTTGTCTTTTGCTGGGGTGCTTCAGAGTGATTCGTGTTCACGGTGATTTCTGAGGCTCAACCATACTCCCGGTCTCTCCTCACCTCTTCCTGGGCCCCAGGCTGCATACTCAGGCCACAGTCCCCCTCATTCCCTGAGGGAATGAGCCCCCTCAGGCTCATTCCCTGTCTCCCTGCCCCACCCTTCCCCTCCTCCACTTCTCTTGCAGACTAGCTCCCAAGCCTACCTGCTTCCAAAGTCTAGCTCCGGTATCTTATGCCCTCCTCCCATCCACCCTTCCCCTTCCTGCCCCTTCCCTCCTACCCCCTTCTCTCATTCACATGCTTTAAAAAATTATGATAAAATACACATATCGTAAAATTTACCACTGTAACTATTTTTAAGCACATTCACATTGTTGTGCAACCATCAGCGCCGCCATCCATCTCCAGAACTTTCTCATCTTCTCCAACTGAACCTCTGTCCCCATTAGGCACTGACCGCCCAGCCCCTCCCCCAGCCCCCAGTGCCCACCCTTCTGGTCTCCATCTCTGTGAATCTGACTATTGCAGGGACCTTCTGTAAGTAGAATCATACAGAATTTGTATGACATCTCTTTTCACTGATCATAATGTCCTGAAGCTTCATCCATGTTGTAGCAGGTGTCAGAATCTCCTTCCCTTTTATGGCTAAATAGTATTCCATCTTATGTATGTACAGAATACATCTTGCTCAGCCATTCTTCTATTAATAAAGACCTGAGATGCTTCTACACTTAGCTATTGTGAATTGCTATGAACATGGGTGTGCAAATATCTCATGAAGACCTTGCTTTCCCTTCCTTTGGGGATACACCCAGAGCGGGACTGCTGGATCATATGGCATTTCTATGTTTAATTTTTGAGGCTCCCCCACACTGTTTTCCGTGACAGCTGCACAATTTCCCTTCCCTGCCAGCAGTGCACAGGTGTTCCTATTTCCCCTCGTCCTCTCCAGCACTTGTTATTTTCTGGGTTTTTAAATAGTGTTTGTTCCAATAAGCGTGAGGTGGTAGCTCACTGTGGTTTGGTTTGCATCTCCCTAATGCTTAATGGTGTTGACCATCTTTTCATGTGCTTACTGGTCATTTGAACATCTACTTCACGGAAAGGTATATTCAAGTCATTTGCCCATTTTGAATTGGGATTTGTTGCTGTTGAGTTTTGTGGGTTCTTTATATATACTGGATACTAATCCCTTACCATATGTGTACATGTGTATGTACGTGTACATACGTACATATATGTGTATGTAACTTGTAAATACTTGCTCCCATCCGGTGGGTTGCCTCTTCACTGCATTGACCATTCACATTCTTTCATTCTAAGGTATAGTTGATGTACAATATTATTCGTTTCAGGTGTACAACATAGTGATTCGACAACTGTACACACTCTGTCCTCATGCAATGTTATTACGGTGTCGTTGGCTGCGCCCCCAGGCTGGACTTTCCATTCCGCACACCTGCACCTGGGGGCTGCGAGTGTGTCTCTCCTGGTCCCCTCCCCATTGTCGCCCACCCCTCACCCCGCCCCTCTGGCAACAGCCCGTCTCTTTCTGAACACGCACATTCTTTAACGGGCATCTCTTGGGCACCGCTCTGTGCCAGGCCCCGTGGGCCGAGCCTTCCGTGCGCTCAGCTCCCCTCTGCGCCGACGGGCCTGAGGGGAGACCATAGAGTCGGCGGTCCTCCGGCGTCTAGACGCACCGCGGCCGGCGCTTACCGGAAGAGGCGTCAGGCGGGCCGGAAGTGAGCCGGGGACGCGGGAGACGCCGCAGGCGAGATGAAGCCGGCGGTGGACGAGATGTTCCCCGAGGGCGCCGGGCCCTATGTGGACCTGGACGAGGTGAGGGGGCGGCCGCGGGCAGGGGGCCGGGGCGGGCGGCGGGGACGGCGGCCTGCGCGGGCCCCACCCCCGTCCGAGCGGGCGCCCCGGGAGCCAGCGGGCGGCGGGCGGGCGCTGCCCTGGGCCGTGGCGTCCTCCAGCCCGCGCGGCTGGCAGCCGGCCTGCGGCTCCTCGGGCCCGGCGAGCGCTACGGACGACAGGCCGGAGTTCGGGCCTGTGCTCGGGGCTTTGCGCCGGGTTGCGTGCTGGCCGGGTGTGAGGGTGGGTCCCCGGCCGTGGGTCCGTGTTGTCCGGCAGGAGGCACGACTGGAGCCAGGCTGGGAAGCCGTCGTCGGGAAAGACGCGGCCGTCGGCCTAGGGAGCCGGGGGAATGGGCGCTTGGCATGTGTGTGTTGCACGGTGACCCTGTTCTCCTGCAGTCGTGCAGGTTACGAAGGGGTCTTGCGTTTTCGTCTCACTGCGTCCTGGCCACGGGGTGATCTCGGCTGATGGCGGTGTTGGTGAGCTGGTAGCGCCGCGGCCCAGCTCGAAGTGTCAGGTCCGCCCCATCGATGTCTGGGCCTCATTTCCCCTTTCTCAAAGCTTAGGGGGACAGACCCTGCGTCCGTGCTCCCTGAAATAGGGGCATGACCGAAGCTGATTGCAGACGCTAAGTGGAATAGAGTCGCGAGTGCCCTGATGGAGGCGCCCTCCCGGCTTTGGGGTGGCCCGGCTCGGGTTTAGGAGAGCAGCTGACTGTGGGCGAATGCTGAAAGCATAGTGTTTGCTAACTAGTCGTGGTGGAAGAGGAAGTCCTGGCAGGAGCCGAGTCCAGCAGGCTGTAAGGTGCCCGAGCTCGGGGAGAGATTGCAGCTGGAAAAGGGGGCGGGGCTGGGTCACCAAGTGGCTTGTAGCTGTGCCGGGTCGGGTGGGCTGGCTGCACCCCACCCTTGAAGCACTGCCACCGAACCCCAGCTTCTCAGTCCTTTGTTAAAGGCATTTCCCTAGGCAGTGTGGACTCACTTGAGGGCTTTGCTCCAGTCTGCTTCCTAGCAGGTCACTCTGGAGAGTTTGGGGATTGGGTTTGGAGGTGGGAGAGTGGAATGCTGCGAACGGAAGCCTTGAGGAGGGTCTGAAGGAAGGCAACACCTGTAGGTGGTAGTCGGGACTCACTCAGCAGAGTCTGTCATTGGTGGAATCTGCAGGGCTTACTTGGCCATGGGGAAGGGGGAGGGAGGTTGAGGAGAGAGGAGAGCATCTTGGGCTTTTCTCCCGGGTTTGGGTTACTGACGACAGCCACGAAGAGGAAGGTGGGAGACACTCAGCTCCAGGGAGCCTGGAGAAGGTAGAGCAGACAGCCTGGGCACGTGGGGGGTAGCAGCGGGGACCGGTGGGCGGGGGCCTGTGCTCTGCCCTCACTGTGTGACTCTCACAGACACCCTGAATCCTGAGGGCATCAGATTGCCCCACTTTGGCTGTGGCACGATTTTCCTGCCCCCGAAGTTGTGGCGGTGGGAGGTCCTGTGACCGCACCCCACAGAGCCCCTGGTCAGCAGGTCACTTTCCCAAGGGAAGCAGTTTAATTCCCAGAAGAAGCA
This sequence comes from Panthera uncia, assembly GCF_023721935.1. Lineage (NCBI taxonomy): Eukaryota > Metazoa > Chordata > Mammalia > Carnivora > Felidae > Panthera > Panthera uncia. The sequence continues at coordinate 1,716,729 of NW_026057584.1, forward strand.
GGGGGCAGTCCAGAGCAGAGAACTCGTCAGGCGCAGTTTTGCACGTTTGGGGCCCGGCCTCTGTGGCAACATCATATAGGGAATTAGAACCTCTACGCCAGGCCTACAGAGACGTGGTGGTGTTCCGGGGACAGCAGGATTCTGTTTCAACAGTAGGAGGAATGAAGGAGACCTTCAAGATGATTCCTCGGAATGCTGCCCCTCCCACCCACTTCCTTTGCCTGGAACTAATTTTTGACTCCCACCTGGGCACCTTTCCCTCCCTCACCTTCCCCTGCCCTGGAGGGGCGTGGCTTCTCTTGAAAAACAGCACTGACATATTCTCACCTTTCCTTTCCCAGGCCGGAGGCAGCACCGGGCTCCTGATGGATTTGGCAGCCAATGAAAAGGCAGTTCATGCCGACTTTTTTAACGGTAAGGACACCGGGATCGGGGGTCCCGGGTCTAATCGAATGTCTCTCTGTGTGTTGTAAGTGGGGTGCTTTGTGATGAGAGTGCTTGGGGTCAGAGGACAGGGAAGCCCAGCTGTGTGCGGTTCTCAGACGCGGCGCGGTGCGTAGGAGGTGACAGCACGGCTGTCAGCGCTGGCCGTCAGCCTTGTTCTTCAGGAGGACAAGTAGCGTAAAATTGCCCCGGTCGTAGTGTGTTTTTACACAAGTAGCGTAAAAATGCCTACTTGCACTCCAGTAGTTGAACTTGAGCTGCAGCCACACTTCGGACACGGGTGTGGGAGCCCCATCCTGCCTTCTCATCTCTGCTGCACCCTGACAGCTGCTTTCCTTTCCTTTCCTGTGTCCCTGGGCTCTGGTTGGTCGGCTCCCTTAGCACAGCGACACCGGCTGTCCCCTCCCTTGTCTCTGAGGGCAGGACTCACTAGTATTTAAGAGCTTTAGCGCTAGTTACCAGGCACATGGGTGGTAAGTGTGGTGGAAACAGTTGATGTGACACCTTCCCGCGTGTCACGGGGGCATTTCTCTGTGTTCCGACTTCCCAAGGCCCTGTTCCTACAGAATGTACTAATTCACACTAAGGGTTTGAATCGTAAACGGAAACACGAGAGGGATCTTCCTCGGAGGGTTAAGTGCGATTTTCTCTCCTTGTCACCTTTCTTTCATCTGGGCGCCCGCTGCTCCAAAGACCTTCTGTCGCTAGTTAGTGGCAGCTGGGATGCGATCTGGCCACACTGGTTTGATGTACCAACCCCGCTCCCTCACCCCTACCCCCACCCCCACCCCCTCCTCGGAGTCCGAGGCTGTGGTAGTTTATCTGGCATCTTTTTAGCAAGTTGTCTGAAAAGAGAAGCCAGTCTTCCCAGGGAGTCGGGCCGCTCCCGAGGCAGCATCTGGGCTTCCCCCAGCCGTGAGGACTGGACCCCGTTTCTCTACGCTTTCCAGAGCGCCATGTGAAAGCCCTCGCTCACGTGGGGTGATCTCGGGGCCCTTACCCCAAGCAGGGTGGGGTGATCCCTGACACCACCCGACCTGCTCCCACATGTGGTGATCTCCTTCAAGGTCCCACGCGTCTTGTGGGTTTACAAACAGTTGGCTGTGTTCAAGTTCATGTGGTTTCTAAAAATAGCGCTTTAATTCTGCCAAGGAAGTATCTGGGAGGGACCTGGGCTGCTCTGCCGCGGGAGCACGGAGCGGCATGAGCAGTGTGGCCTCCTCCCTCTGGGCCAGGGCTAGAAAGGGAAGGAGCACAGAAGAGCTCCACGCTGCGTCAGCCTGCCCCTGCCAGCTTGCGAGGTGCACACCGCCCGTCGGGTTGTGGCGGTCCCAAGTGTTACTGCGAGGACGCCGTGAGCGTTTGGATGGGGTTTCTTCTGAGTGCTTCTCGCTGCTCAAGCAGAGGCTCTGTCCTCTTGCCACCTGGGCTCTGGGGTTCAGACCACGAACAAGGCTTGCCCTCTTCACCCACTGTGTTGCAAAGTAGGGGAGTGTTAGACAAGACGGCACGTAGGGGCGGTCGTGACGAGAGCCAGAGGCGGGTGGCATTGTTTCTGGGAGCACATCAGAGGGCGGTTTATTGGGGGGGGTGACACCCCAGCAGAGGTTGGAGGGTGTGACGAGTTAGCTGGGGCTGGGGGCTGGGGACAGAGTGCTCGGAGCCGTAGGCCACAGGCCAGCCCAGGTGTGGGACCGCTCACGTCGGTGCGGTGGGGACACAGCCGGGCAGGAGGTCTCTGGGACAGCACCTTCCCTGTGACAGCCTGGATGTGCGGAGACGTGACTGGGGCTTTCCACTGCCCTCTTTGTAGCTCACTGTTTATCCTGCACCGTTTTGAACGCCCGGTACTACACGGGGCTCTTTGATACCCTTTCCCCAACGTGACAGCAAGGTGTGCCCCTGGTAGCGGGTTTAGGAAATGCATAGACACGTAGACGATGACCGCCCATCGCAGCAGGTAGGGCGCTGGGAGTTTGTAGCGCTTCTTCCAGTAGGAAGGGCTCAGTGTCTGCAGACTCCCTTAGAGACAACCACTCTAGCGTGGCTCAGTGCTTCTGGCGCCTTCCTCCCGCCTGCCCTCTGCGCTCCCCTCGCGGTGGGGTCTTCTGGCAGCCTTCCAGCTGCAGCACCTCACCTCCGCCTGTGTGCGCTTTCTTGATTGTCACCGACACAGGGGATTAGAGATGCGTTCTAGACTCCTGTGTCCCCTGGGACTGTCTGACCTTGGGATAAAATGGAGTCGGTCGTGGGGTCCCTTCAATCGTGTACTGTTTTCTCCCTGTTTTGAATGTCTGTGTAATTCATCGTGAACTTGTTTTCTCAGTTGTTTGCCTCATGTGCCCCATTAATGCGTGGTTTTGTTCGTTTGTATAGATTTTGAAGATCTCTTTGATGACGATGATATCCAGTGAGACGCCCTCCGGCAGTGCGTGTGGTCGCGCCCGCGTCACCTAGGGGTGTGGCCGATCTGCTCAGAGGACAGTTTCAGGTGGTTCTAAGGAACGGGTGGACGTTATGTGAAATTAGGAGACGGTTGACCAAGAAAGAGGGTGGTTTTAACCATCCGCGTGAGGCCCGCTGATCTCTAAATGTGACCGACTTTTGCCCTTCAATTAAAAAAAACAGCTGCCGTCGTTTGCAGGGTCGTTTTCGTTCTTGCAGTTTCCAGCGAATGTTACAATCCCCAAAAGTCTCTGCGAGCGCGCGTGTGGGCGCAGGTGTGTGTCGGCAAGCCGACTGAAACACGCTCGTCCGCTTAGACGCCCTTCGTGGGAGCGGGTGAGCGTGATGGCTCCCAGCCTGCCCGGTGGCATCCGTGGCGGAAGGGTACGCGATGCGGGGCGCGCCCGCCCCCCCCCCCCCCCCCCCCCC
>NW_026057584.1:1720146-1735476 GCF_023721935.1 Panthera uncia
GCAGGGGGTGCCTGGCACATCCCCCCCTCCCCCCGCCACGGGGCCTCCTGCCCCCGCCTTGGCACCAGAGCTGCCGCCGTCCCCAGACCCGAGGCTCCGGGTTCGGGACGAGTGGATGACGGCCCCGGAGGAGCTGCCTCCTACGCGAGACATGCGTCCGTCTGTCCGTTTTAAGGGACCGTGACACCCGAGGGGCAGAAGAGGGTTTTTAACTTTCTCCCCGGGTCAGCTCGCCACAGATCGCGGCTGTGAAAGTCAAGACTCCTGTTCCAGCGAGGACTGTCTCCTTGACGGGGAGGCGTCCAGGCCGCGGGACTAAGCAGTGGCGAGGCGGGGCGCCTGCCGACCTCCACCCGGAGAGCGCGCCGAGCGGCGTTACCCGGGGGCCTGTTGGTGGGGGAAGTTTCCACCGAAGACACGTGAAGTTCCGAGCCGGAGGAGGTTTCCTGGGGGGGGGGGGGGGTCCTGGGGGGGGGGTTTCCGCGGGGGGGGGGTTTCTGGGGGGGGGGGGGGGTTTCCTGGGGGAAGAGGTTTTCTCGGGGGGAGGTTTCCTCGGGAATGCCGTGCGGCTTTCCCTTCGTGCTCCTGCCCTGGGAGGGCGCTGCAGCCCAGTCGTCCAGCAGGCTCCACGGGGCCGAAAGGGGGGCGGGGTCACAGCCCAGTGTCCCTGAAGAGAAGGGACAGACGCGGTCTGCTGTGTCGGAAGCTTCAGAGGAAGGGGCCGTGTCTGTGTCAGAGGCTCAACGACAAGCTTCCCCCGCCCCGGCGGGCGGGCCGCAGGCCGTGCTTCCAGAGCGGTTTCCCCGAGCTGTGCTCTCCGCTTAACTACGAGCAGTTTTTACCGTGTCCCGAGCGGGTTCTGTGGGGAACAACCAGGTGTGCGGGTGAATTCTTTCGTGATCAAGTGGTTCCCCTGCGGCCTCCGTTGAGGTTGATGAGAGTCCCGCCAGGCTTGTCCCGCATCCGGTCGGGGCTGCCACTCGGATCGCGGCGGCCCCACGTTGACCCCTGGGTCGCAGGTCGCCGAGGAGCCGTCGCCCTGCCCAGCCAACCCGCTTCTCTTAGGCCTCCGTTCTTCGTGGCACACGAGGCCCCTGGTCACTGAGGCGCCTCCTGGTTCTTGGGTCTCTGCTCTTCAGCAGGAGGGGGTGGCCCCCACCACGGGCTCCGGGGACCCCACGAGGCTGGTCTAGTCCAAGCAGCGCTGTGAACGGTGATCCCCGTGTGTGTGTGTGTGTGTGTGTGTGTGTGTTGCACTGTTAGGCCTGCTTAAGCGTTTAAGCTGTAGACCACCCTTTCCCTTCACAGAATCTTGGCAGCCTCCCTCGCACCATGAGGCCAAGAGACAGCTCTCCCACCTTTTCCCTCCCTCCTCTCCTGCACCTTGGCCGCCCCCTGGGGGAGCGGGAAATACCGTAGGAGGCAGACCGCACCTTCTGCTCATTTACGTACTTGTGCTGACCCCTCTGGCCACACTCTTGCCATCATCACTCATACATTTTTATCACCGGTGACCATCTCTGCCACGTTTCGAAAGCCCACTGTGTGGCCACACGGTTGATCACAGGCCCAGCTGCCAGGAAGTCGTGGAGCGTGGAGGGCGAGCACAGCTCAGCGGTATAGCCGCTGGGAGAACTGGCGGGGGGCGAGGGAGACTTCTGGGAGCTTGGGCAAGACTCCTCAGGGGAGCAGGACGCCTCGCTGGAGCCCGTGAGAGCAGAAGCAGGGCTTTACCGGCTGGAAGGGCAGGTGAGCTAAGGACAGCTGGCCCCGGGCTCGGGGACCCCGGGCTCGGGCACCTCCCACCTTCCTCTGCCCTCCAGCTGCTCTGGCCACGGGGAGACACGGCTCTGATGGGCTGGCGCCACCTGTCCCACCATCACCCTTCTGGGGTTGTGTCCCCGAGAAGGCCTCTGATTGACCCTCCATCCATCCTGCCCCCTGGCCTGTCGGTGGCAGCCGGGCTTCCACTGTGAAAGGAGGTGGCAGCGCCCCTGCTGACCCCCTGGGGTGGGGGGAGCACCTTTCTACGAGGGGAAGGCGTCCAAGGGATGCCCACCTTGGTGGCCGTGGTGGGCTCTTGGGAGAACGTTCTGCTAACGTGCCCTCTCTGGGGACCCTGCGATCCTGAGCTCCCCGCTTCTTGGACGTGAGAACACGTGTCCATACCCTGTGACCGGCCACGAGGACGTGGGGCCGGGAGGCAGTTGTAGAGCAAAACTGTCCGACTGCCCAGCTGCTTGAGCACTTCTGTCAGGGCCTCTGAAGGAGCCCCTTCCCTTCCCTGCCCTCGGCCTCTGCCTTCTGGCCTCATGCCGGCCTTCACCCTGGCCGTCCGTCGGAGCAGGGACCGGCTGGTGGCCCTTGTCGGGACTCCAAATTCTCGCACAAACGCCAAGCGGCTGGGCCAGGTGTGCCGCCAAACAAGTCACACTTTTTAAAAAGCAACGTTAGTGATCTTGGAACTCTCGCTGCTGTGAATTCTGCCCGGGGCCAGAATGAGAAAGTGCTGAGTTGGGGTGCTCGGCTGAAAGGCCCTCTGTTTCCCAAGAAGCTAAGATAGGCCCCAGGCATCCGGCCTCTCAGGACCCCAGGAGTCCTGGAAGTGAGGCCTCGGCCAAGGGCGAAGACCACTGGATCCCCCACACCCTCTGCCTCCTCCGCGCCCCTCCCCCGGGGGGAGGCACAAGGAGAGGCCACAGCTTCTCCACGGGCACCTCCACAGGGTCCTCACACGTCCCCCTCCAGCACAGGCCAGCAGGGGGCGTCAGCCGTGGGTGCCTGTGCTGTGTGAATTATCGTCACCCCTGACGAGTCTGAAAATAAAGTGTGACTCTGATGGCTTTTGTCACCAATGTGTAATTCTGGAGAGGCTCCATGGGATGGCAGGTGCCCTGCGGTCAAGGATGATAATGGGGTGGGGGGGCAAGTCACCTGACCTGCAGGGTGACCATGCACTAGAGGGACAGCTTGTCCCTTTGTCCCTGTAATCAAGCCGAGTGTCTGCCACACAGTAGGTGCTCAATAAATGTCTGTTAAATGTAAACAAATGGCATCTGTTTTCCACGGTGGCTGCACCAGTTCGCATCCCCAGCAGCCGTGAGCGAGGCTCCCTGTTGACGTCCTCGCCGGCACCCGGCGCCCGTCGTTTCTCGTCTTTTTGAGTCTAGCCATTCTGAAGGGTGGGAGGTGGCATCTCATCGTGGTTTTGATTTACGTTTCCCTGGTGACGAGTGATGTCGAGACACTTTTCACGTGTCTCTCGGCCATCTGAGCATCTTCTTTGGACAAATGTGTGTGCATTCTTCAGTCACCTTGTTGGCATTTTTGGTGTTGAGTCGCACGAGTTCTTTACATATTTTGGATGTTAATCCCTCGTCGGATGTGTCGTTTGCAGAGCCTCCCCCATTCAGTAGTTCGCCCTTTTCAATTTGTGGATAGTGTCCTCCACTGTGCAAACGCTTTTTCTTTCGACGTAGTCCCGGTAGTTTATTTTCACTTTTACTCCCTGTGCCTCAGGAGACACATCTAGAAAAAGAGTTGCTGGGTCTGATGGAGAAATCACTGCCTGTGCTCCCTTCTAGGAGGTGTTTGGTTTCAGGCCTTGGACAGGAGGGACAAGTAGCCGAGCAGCTGTGCGGACAGAGGCAGCCACGGGTCTCCCCGGCCCGAGGCTTCCCAAGAGGTGGGGTCCTCCCCCCGCCGCACACAACGCCTATACCTGGGGTCCCAGGGCACCGTGGGATCAGAGCACTTGCAGGGGGCACGGCCCCCAGGGGACAGGGAACCGGGAGGGGGAGGCAGAGAGGGGCAGACAGGGTGGTGGTTACCGGGGTCCCTGGAGCTGCTTCTGCCCTGGTGGTCCCGGGACGACGGAAATCCCCGGGTGGCTGAGCCCGTGAAGGGGGGCGCTGAGAGGAGTCGGGGAGCGAGCTCGCGTTACCCCCAGAACGGCCCCCTGCACGCGTGGCTGGGCCAGCGCCGTGCGAGCGGGTCACGGGAGCGCTGCGTCCGCTGCCCTCAGCTCCCCCCCCCCCCCCCCCCCCCCCCGCCCCCCAGTGCCCGCGAGTCCCGGGCTTCTCCCGCACGAGGGTTTGTGCACCCGGGAGGGCCACACCCTGCACACCCTGGTCCTCCCTCTAGGCCTGCGTCCCCTCTCCCCAGAGATCACAACGAGGCCTGGGGAGGCCTGGGGACAAGCGGCGAATTTGGAAGGAATCACAGGAGCCGCAGGGTCACAGACGAAGGCCTGAAGGGTCCGTATTCGCCAGCGCGGAGCACTTGCCCAAAATGGCCCGAGTGCTCCAGGCGTTCGAAAACGATGGGCACGGGATACCGAAGAGACAGTCCCCCGAAGGACCGGCGGCGACAGTAAATACTGAAAAGTACCCAAAATCTCGAGAAGTTGGTAAAACGTTGGTTAAGGCAACAGGACATCACTCACTACAGGGGCAAACATTTAAACGTGTTTAGGGGCCCCGGGGAGGCCCAGTCAGATAAGCGTCCGACTTCGGCTCGGGTCATGATCTCACGGTTCGTGGGTTCAAGCCCCGCGTCGGGCTCTGTGCTGACAGCTCGAGCCTGGAGCCTGCTTCAGATTCTGTGTCTCCCTCTCTGTCTGCCCCTCCCCTGCTCTCTCTCTCTCCCTCTCTCTCTCTCTGCCCCTCCCCTGCTCTCTCTCTCTCCCTCTCTCTCTCTGCCCCTCCCCTGCTCTCTCTCTCTCCCTCTCTCTCTCTCTCTGTCCCTCCCCTGCTCTCTCTCTCTCTCCCTCTCTCTCGCTCTGCCCCTCCCCTGCTCTCTTTCTCTCTGCCCTTCCCCTGATCTCTCTGCCCCTCCCCTGCTCTCTCCCTCTCTCTCTGCCCTTCCCCTGATCTTTCTGCCCCTCTCCTGCTCACTCTCAATCTCTCTCTGCCCCTCCCCTTCTCTGTCTCTCTCTCTCTCTCTCTCTGCCCCTCCCCTGCTCACTCTCTCTCCTTCTCTCTCTGCCCCTCCCCTGCTCTCTCTCTCCCTCTCTCTCTGCCCCTCCCCTGCTCTCCCTCTCTCTCTGCTCCTCACCTGTTCTCTCTCTCTCCCTCTTTCTCTGTCCCTCCTCTGCTCACTCCCTCTCACTCTGCCCCTACCCTGCCCCTGCTTGCTGTGTCTCTCAAAATAAATAAACATTTAAAAAAAGTCACTTGTGGGTCGGTAGATCAAGCTGTTCCACAGGAAGGGACGAGTGTGGGGCCAGGATGGTTCGCTTCAGCTGGCAGGCGTTGGACGGTGTTACTGGTTTTGTCCTGCTTGGTTTCTTTTTCTTTTTACTCTTTCAACTTTAAATTTTGTTTTGCTGAGACTTAATTTATCCTGTCACTAGGAGGGCAGATTTCTGTCCCCAACCGTGCCCAGCGCAGTTAAGTAAATGTTGAGAGAACCTGCTGGCACGTTTGCTGGGACAGGAAAGCCACCAAACCTGCCATGAAAATAACGTCAGGAACAGTTAGCTGTGTTGTTTTTCTTAGCATCCTGTTGTTGATCTTAATAAGCCCACAAGACGCCATTCATTGGAAGCCAACTTTGAGCACAGCGTTTATATTCTATTGTTAAGTCCCCAGGACGTCCCAGAGGGGTAGGTAGTGTGCCATTTGCATGAATAAACGGAAGCACTCACCCAGACAGGCCCTCCAAGGACAGGAGGCCAGGAGGCCAGGAGGACGGAGGACAGGAGGACAGGGCTTTGCCCTGGAGGAGCACAGCAAGGCGTCCTTGCTTAGGACACTCAGGCACGGGTGTTGGTTCTCCCCTGTAGGGTGTCTGACCTGGGGAAAGGCTTCCCTGCCACTGTTTCCCATCTACACAAATGAGGGTTAGAGACACTAGCTCCAAAAATTAGTAATTCCTACTTGGCAAAAGATGCCATTAAGCTGCAGACTGAGGAATATTACAGTACGTGAACTGACAGAGGACTCATGTTCAAAATATGTAAAGAGCTTCTACAAATCAACAATAAAAACATGAACAACCTAATGAAAAAGTGGGGAAGATATAGGAACAGAACACTTACAAATGGAGCTATGTGAACGGCCAGTGGGCTCCTGAAAAGATGTGCAACCTCGTCAGTCAGAGAGATGGAGATGGGATGTGATGTCACACTTCCTTGAATGGCCAACGTCGAAAATAGCACATGCGTCAGGGGTCCTCAGGGCTGTGGGGCTTCCTCTGGAACTCCACTGCTGGGGGTACGTGTCAGGCCCGCCACTTTGGGGAGTGGCTCGGCTGTGCCTTAGGAAACTAAGCCTGTGTAGGTCCGCCTGGGTGGCTCAGTTGGTTGAGCGTCCGACTTCGGCTCAGGTCACGATCTCATGGTTCGTGAGTTCAAGCCCTGCATCAGGCTCTGTGCTGACAGCGTGAAGCCTGCTTGGGGTTCTCTCTCCCTCTCTCTACCCCTCCCCATGTGTGCGCACGCACCCTCTCTCTCTCTCTCTCTCTCAAAATAAATAAATAAAATTTTTAAAAAAGGGTCTCTTGTGGTTTGCCCCCCTCTCTGTTTTTACCTTATTTTCTTTTTCCTTCCTTTCCCCTGTGGTCATCTGTTTTCTTTCTGAGATTCCACATGAGTGAGATCATATGATACTTGTCTTTCTCCGACTTACTTCACGCAACATCATACCCTCTAGTTCCATCCACGTTGCCGCAAATGGTAAGATTTCCTTCCTTTCGATGGCCGAACAGTATTCCATCGTATGTACATAGCACGTCTTCCTTGGCCATTTTTTGAAGAGAAAAGCGTACTGGTCTGCTCTGGCGACCACAACAAAGCACCACATGCTGACGCTCCAACAACAGAGATCTGTTTTCTCACGCTCCGGAGGCAGGGAGTCCAGGCTGAGGTGCTGCCAGGCTGGTCTCTGCTGAGACCGCTCTTCCTGGCCTGCGGATGGCCGTCTCCTGGCGTCCTCATGTGGCCTCACCCCTGTGGAGGTCTGGTGTCTCCTCCTCTTCCTGTAAGGACGCCAGGCCCGCTGGACGGGGACCCACTCCTGGACCTCACGTGGCCTCAGCTGCACCCTCAAAGGCCCGGTGTCCAGGGGGGCAGTCACACTGGGTGTTGGGCTTCCACTTGTGAGCTCCTGGGGGACATCATTCAGTTCATAACAGGGGTTTTAGAAGGAAAAAAACGGTAATACCTACTTTGCAGAGCTGTTGTCAGGATTAAACAATCAGATGAGGTAAGACCTGAGCTCGGAGCCCCGCCCACTAAATGAGAGGGAGCTGTCAACTCACGGTTTGCTCTGGAAGGCCAAGTCGTTTTGACCCCATTCTTAGGGACTGTTGACCAGGAACACGTGTGCGTCCTAGCTTGTCCTGGCAGGAAATCACCGTGGCAGGAAGGAGCACCTTATCAGTTAAAGAATTTGCCTCTGCCTACACTCCCGCTCCAAGAGGGGCTTGCTGTTCACGGGCATTGCCCTCGACTCCAGATCACGGGGGAGATGGCCATCCAACCACATCTGGGTCCGGCCGCTTTAGCCTCTCACCCCTGGAAGCAAAATGCAAGAAACTTGTTAAATCCTAGAACTATGCTCTATGGAGACATGGAAATTTAAGGGAAAAGGAAGAAAATAAATAGGTTTATAATTTCTCCCTGCTCCAGATGTCTATATTCAGAACCTAAATAAGAAGCTTGCTCTAGTCACAGGCAGAAAAAGAAGTTTCAAGAGGTTAATTTCTTTTTAAGCAACTTTGTTGCTATATAGTTTACATGCAGTTCAGCGCACCCGTTTTAGGAGTATAGATGATGTTTTGGCAAAGGTAGGCATGCATGTAACTTCTATCACATTCGAGATACAGGACATTTCCATCATCCCCAAACCCAAAACATTCCCTCCTACTCCTCGGAGTCAAACCCCTCCACCCGCAATGTCTGACCTGCTTTCTGCAAATACAGCAAAGCTGTGCTATTCCACATCTCGTACAAACACAGTCACACTCTTGGATCCAGCGTATTTTGCTGAGGTGATGAGGAGATTCATCCGTGCTGACGTGTGTATCGTAGGTCATTCTTCTTTATTGCTTGCTATTCACTGTGCCACTGAATGGATATACCATAGTTCTTTAACCACGCGTCTGTGGCAGACATTTGAATTGTGTGCGGTTTTTAGACACTATGAATACAGTTGGTATTGGCATTACGTGCAAGTCTTTTGCAGACGTGTTTGCATTTCTCTTTATTAAATATTTAGGAGTAAAATTGCAGGGTCCTGTCAGAAATGCATGTTTGGCTTTACGAGAATCTGGTGACTGCTTTTCCAAGGTGTGGTGTAAGTGTGCATCTCCAGGGGAAATAAGTTCCAGCGATTCCACAGGTTCTCCAGCCTTTAATACCATCAGAATTTTCCTTCTAGCTACTCAAGCAAACTGTCATAGTAAGTATCACATTGTGGTCTTCATTGCTGTTTCCATGGCGACTTACAGTGTTGAATATCTTACTTGTTTATTGGCCATTTGTATATCTTCTTTGGTGCAGGCTCTATCAAAATGTTTGGCCCCCTTTTTTGGAGGTTGTGTATTGTCTTATTACTGATTTCTGAGAATTCTTGATATAGTTTGCATACAAGTCTACAAGTCTTTTGCCAGATATGTATGATAAAAATATCTCCCCACCCCCTGTGGTCTGCCCTTGCGTTTTCTTAACGGTGTCTTTTGGAGGAGCTGAAGCTTTAAATTTTGATGGAGTCTATTTTTTCGTTCTTTCTTTTATTCAGTTAGTATTTTGGGGTCTTGCAGTTTTGGCCTACTACAAGTTTGTGAAGATCTTCTTCTATGTTTTTTCTCTAGAAATTGTATTCTTCTACATCTGTGATCCATTTCAAATTAACATTTATGCATGGTAAAGGCCAGAGTTAAGGATCATTTTATATTTTCATATGGATTTCTAGTTTGTTCAGCAATTGAGAGAAATCAGTTGAAAGTAGGATCAAATAATCAGACTATTTTGTCGTGATCATTGTTGCTGTATAGTAAGTCTTGAAGTCAGGTAGTATCAGTCCTCCAACTTTATTTTGCTTCTCTGGTATTTTGTTGTCTCCCCTGAGTCTTTTAGCTCTCCGTAGAAAATTTAGAGTCAGTTTGTTAATATCCACAAAACAACTAACTGTGATTTTGATTGGATTTGTATTGAACCTATAGATCAAGTTGGAAAAAACTGACGTCTTGACAATAGTGAGTCTTCCTATCCATGAACATGGAATATCCCTCTATCTAGTTCTCCCTTGTTTTCTTTCATCAGAATTTTGTAGTTTTCCTCATATAGATTTTGTACATATTTTGTTAGACATGTCTGAGCATTTCATTTTGGGGGGTGATAATTTAAGCAGTGATAATATAAACAGTGTTTTTATTTCTTTTTTTTTAATGTTTATTTTTGAGACAAAGAGAAAGAGACAGAGCATGAGCAGGGGGAGGGGCAGAGAGAGAGGGAAACACAGAATCCAAAGCAGGCTCCAGGTTCCAAGCTGTCAGCACAGAGCCCGACGCAGGACTCAAACTCACGAACCATGAGATCATGCCCCGAACCAAAGTCGGACGCTTAACTGAGCCACCCAGGCACCCAACAGTATTTTGTTTCCATTTTTAAATTCCACTTGTTTATTTTTTCCCCTTGTTTATTGCTGGCATGTAGGAAAGAGATTTTCTTTTAAATATTAATCTTGTATCCTGCAACCTTGCTGTAACTGCTTATTGGTTCCAAGAGGTTTTTGTTGTTGTTTCTTTTGGATTTTCTACAGATGATTGTCATCTGTGACCAAAGTTTTATTTCTTCCTTCCCAATCAGGATACCTTCTGTTTCCTTTTTTCTTCCCATTTGATTGAATAGCTAGGACTTCCAGTATGATTTTGAAAAGGAATGTTGAGGGGAGACATCCTTGTCTTGCTCCCGATCCAGGTGTGAAGGTTTCACATTTCACACACCATTAGGTATGATGTCAGCTCTAAGTTTCTTGTAGATGTTCTCTATCAGGTTGAGGAAGTTCCTGTCATCCCTAATTTATGGATGGTTTTTATCATAAATGGATGTTGGATTATGACAAATGCTTTTATCATGTAGAAAAATGTGGTCACATGATTTTTATTCTTTAGACTGTTGTGTGATGGATTATATTATTTGACTTAAAATGTTTAATTAGCCTTCCATACCTGGGATAAATCCCACTCGGTCATGGTGCATAATTATTTTTGTACGTTATTGAATCAGTTTGCTAATATTTTGTTGAGGATTTTGTGTCTTTGTTCGTGAGAGAAATTGGTCTGGACTTTTCTTGTGATGTCTTTATCTGGTTTTGGTATTAGGGCAATTCTGGCCTCATATGTGAGTTAGGAAGTATCTGTCTGCTTCTACTATCTGAGAGAGATTATAGATAATTGCTACGATTTACTCATCAGTGAACTCATCTGAGTTTGGTGCTTTCTGCTTTGGAGGGTTATCAATTATGGCTTTTAATTTCTTTAAAAGATATAGGCATGTCCAGATTTAATCCCAGGATTGTATATTTCATTAGGTTACCAAGTTATTGTTTTAGTTTTCTTTCATTATCCTTGTAATGTTCATGGATCTGTAGTCATGTCGTCTTTGTCATTTCTGATATTAATAATATTTTGTTCTTTCTGTTTTTCTTAGTCTGGCTAATGGCTTATCAATTTTATTGATCTTTTTAAAGTGACACCGTTTGATTTCATTGGTTTTTCTCTATTGTTTTTCTGTTTTTAATTAATTTCCACTTTAATTTTTATTCTCTTTTCCCTCCTGCTTCCTTTGGATTTCATGAGCTCTGTTTTTCTAGGATGGAACCTTAGATAATTGACTGCACAGCTTTCTCATATCCTGACATATGAATCCAGGGCTGTCATTTCCCCTGAGCACTGCTTTTACTGCACCCCACAAGTTCCGATGAGTTGTGTTTTTATTTTCACTTAGTTCCAAAACATATTTAAATTTCTTTTGAGATTTTTTTCTTTGACCCTTGTGTTATTTAGAAGTGTGTTTAGTATCTGTGTAGTTGGGGATTTTCTAGCCAGCTTTCTGTTATTGATTTCTCATTTATTCTGTTGGGATCTGAGAGTAGACATTGTATGATTTCTATTATTTTAAATTTATTGAGATGTGCTTTATAGACCAGAATGTAGTCTCTCTTGGTGAATGTTCCAAACAAGTTTGTGAATTATGTGCCTTTTACTGTTGTTGGGGGAAGTAATCCATAGATGTCCATTATATCCAACTGGTTGATAGTCTTGTTGAGTTCAACCATGTCCTTACTAATTTTCTGAAAGAGGGGTGTTAAAGTCTCCAACTATAATAATAATGGATTTATCTATTTCTCCTGGAAGTTCTACCAACTTTTCCCTCATACAGTCTGATGCTCCGTTGTTTGTTTCCTGAGACTGATACGGGGCTCGATCTCACAACCATGAGATCATGGTTGAGCCAAAATCAAAATTTGTATGCTTAACCGACTGAGACACCCAGGTGCCCCAATCTGTATTTTCGGTGAGATTTTTATAGGCAACATACAATTGGGTTTTGTTTTTTTGGATTCATTCTGACAGTCTATACCATTTAATTGGTGCGTTTAGACCACTGACATTCAAAGTGATTATTGATCTGGTTGGACGAGTATCTACCATATTTGTTTTCTGCTGTTCCCCTTGTTCTTTGTTCCTATTTTTGTCTCCCACTTTTTCTGCCTTTTGTGGCTTTAACTGAGCATTTCATTTGATTTCATTTTACCTTTTCTTAGTGTAACAATTATATATATATATTTTTTTTTTTACTTTTTTTTTTTTTTTTAGTAGTTGCTCTAGGGTCTTCAGTACATGTTTGCAGCTAAACAAAGTTTACTTTCACCTGGTTTCACAGGTACTGAGTACTGAAGACTCAAACCAACACGAGCCTGCTTGCTCCTCCCATCTTTCATAGTGCTGCTACTTAATTCGCTTATCTGTAAGTGAAAGAATGACTAAACATGCATGTGGGTATATAGACGTACAAAATTGAAGACTTTGTCACTGTCATTATTTTGAAAAAAAGTTATGTTAGCTCAATTAGGAAACAGAAAAATGTAAGTGTTTATTTTCCCTTTACTTCTTTCTTTTTCAACAGTATTTTTTTTTAATGTTTTTCATTATTTTTGAGAGAGAGACAGAGACAGAGACAGAGACAGAGCACAAGCAGGGGAGGGGCAGAGGGAGAGAAAGACACAGAATCTGAAGCAGGCTCCAGGCTCTGAGCTGTCTCAGCAGAGAGCCCGTTTCGGGGCTCGAAGTCATGAACCGTGAGATCATGACCTGAGCCAAAGTTGGATGCTTAACTGACTGAGCCACCCGGGCGCCCCACAACCGTATTTTTTTTTTTTAAATGCAGGTCTGAGTTTCTGACCTACATCGTTTTTCTTCTCTCTAAGAAATTCCTTTGGACACGTCTTGAATAAGGCATGTCTATTGGCAAAAGATTCCTTAAATTTTTGTCTGAGAAAGTCTTTATTTCTCCTTTTTTTTTTTTTTTTGATAGAGAAAGAGAGACAGAGCATGAGTGGGGGAGAGTCAGAGAGAGACAGAATCTGAAGCAGGCTCCAGGCTGTGAGCTGTCAAAACAGAGCCTGATGCAGACCTTGAACTTACCAACCGTGAGATCATGACCTGAGCCAAAGTCGGACGCTTCACTGACAAAGCCACCCAGGTGCCTCTCTCCTTCACCTTTGGAGGATGATTTCACAGGGTACAGAATTCTGGGTTGGTGGGTTTTGCTGTCAACATTTTAAGTACTCTCTTCTTGCTTGCATGTTTTTTTGAGAAGTTGGATGTAATTCTTGTCTTTGCTCCTCTGTGGATAAGGTGCTCACTTTTCCCTCTGGCTTCTTTCAGGATTTTTTCTTTATTTTGATTCTGAATATGATATACTTAGGTGTAGTTTTTTTGGTTTTGTTTTCCCTTTGTTTTTCAGTATTTAATACACGTGTCATTCTCTGACCTCCCTGGATCTGTCGTTGGTGTTTCCTATGAACTCAATGTTTGTGTCCCCTCCCCAGTTAATATATTGAATCCCTAATCTCTAGTGTGACGGTATTTAGAGATTGTACTTTGGGACCTCATTATGGAACAGGTGCCCTTACAGGAAGGGACCCAGGAGAGCTCGCCTCCTCTCCCTGTCAGCCATCTGAGGACAGTGAAAAGGTGGTCGTCTGCAAGGCAGGAAGAATGTCCTCACCGGACACTGGATCTTGGACTTTCCAGACTCTAGAACTGTGAAAAAAGGAAACATTTACTATTTAACCTCCCCAGTCTACTATACTTTTGTTATAGCAGCGGAACGAAGACGGCGTCTGGCAGTAATTTAGGGAAAACTGTCAGTCATTATTGGTTTTTCAAGTATTTCTTCTGTTCCTTTCTCTCTCCCTTCCCCTTCAGGTGTTCCATTACACACACATTACAGCTTTCGTAGGTGTCTCACAGTTCTTGGATATTCTGGGGGATTTTTTGCCAGTTTTTTTTTCTTTGCTTTTCAGTTTTGGAAGCTGCTGTTGTCATGTTTTCAAGCTCACAGGTGCTCCACTTGGCCCTGTCCCCCTCCTAATAAGCCCATCACAGGCATCCTTCATTTCTATTAGTGTTTTTTATGTCTAACATTTCCTTTGGGTCATTCCTTAGAATTTCTATTTCTCTGTCTACCTTTGCCCATCTGGTTTTGGATGCTGTCTGCATCATCCATTAGAGCCCTTACTGTATTACTCGGAGTTGCTTTAAATTCCTGGTCGTGCAATTCTGCCATGTCTGTCGTACCTGGATGTGGTTGTAATGTTTGCTGTCTTTTTAAAAAATCTGTTTTTCTGGTTTCAGTATGCCTCGTAATTTTTCTCAGACATGGTGTACTGAGTTAGAGGAACTGCTGTCAACAGGCCTCTGGGGATCTGGTGGGGAGGTAGGGGGAGGGGAGGCACTCCCAGTCCTGTGACCTCAGCTGGTCTTGCAGTGAGCCTGCGCCTCTGGACTCCAGCCTGCACAGTGCGTCTCAGCTGTCACTTCATTCCACACGCAGCCCCGCGTGGCACAGTGTGGCCAGAATGGGCCACCGCGGGGTGTTTCCCTCCCACCAGGTCAGTTATGTTCTGATAGTTCCCCACCAGGTTACACTCTGGTGAAATAGTTAAATAGCCTTCTCCTGAGGGAGAACCTTGCTGAGAAGTGCAGAATGTTCTGGCATGTTTCAAAATGGCTCCTTGCCCCCTCCTGCCGTCAGAGGCGTGAAGGGAGTTTCTCCAGTATTTGTGTGAGAACCTGGTAGAGCTCCGGGAGGAAAACGCCCCAGAGCGTGGGGGCCCCTGACGGCTGGGTCCCCCTAGAGGTTTTTTTCCTCAGGCTCATCCACACTGAGCCTCCAGCAGCTCATCAGCTGTGACTCAGGTTTTCTGAGCTGGCGCTGGTCCCCCCAAGGATTCGGCTCAGAGTTTCTGCTCTAGTAAGTTGCGGTTCTCAGTGTTTTCCTGTCTCTTCAATGTTGGGAGCGGTGGTTTACTGCCTGACCTCACTCTCTTGTGGATCTAAGAAGAGTTGATTTCTCAGTCTGTTCAGGCTTCTACTCACTGGTAGGATGGAGTGGGGACTTACGAGCCCATGCTGGAGAAACCTCAAGTCTCCATGCCTGGTTTTATTCCCTCCCTCTCACGCCTTTCCTCAGGCAACCACTGACCTCTTTTCATATAGATTATGTTGCATTTGCTAGACCTTCATATACATTGAATCGTGTAGTACACGCTCGTTTCTTTGTCTGTTTTTTTAAATTCACCCATGCCTGCTGTTGGGTGTATCAATAGTTTGGTGATTTTTATTGCCGAGTACTCACACATTGTGTTTGCCACAGTCCGGGTATGCATCGGTCTGTTGATGTCTTTGAGCCACTTCCATTCTTGGGCCATGACAAATATGGGCGCTATAAACATTCACGCACCGGTCTTTGTGTGGACGTATGCTACCATATCACTTGGGTCAGCATCAAGGAATGGATTGGCGAGGTCATATGGTTGGCGTATGTTTTACTTTTTAATAAATTATTAAATTGCTTCCCAAAGAAGGTGTATCATTTCAGGAGCGCCTGGGTGGCGCAGTCGGTTAAGCGTCCGACTTCAGCCAGGTCACGATCTCGCGGTCCGTGAGTTCGAGCCCCGCGTCAGGCTCTGGGCTGATGGCTCGGAGCCTGGAGCCTGTTTCCGATTCTGTGTCTCCCTCTCTCTCTGCCCCTCCCCCGTTCATGCTCTGTCTCTCTCTGTCCCAAAAATAAATAAAAAACGTTGAAAAAAAAAAAAA
>NW_026057584.1:1735876-1792345 GCF_023721935.1 Panthera uncia
GATCTCTGCCCCCCCCCCCCGGTGTTAACACCATTGTATAATCCCCTTTCTGGGGCTAGGCTTAACTTAGTTACTTCCTTCTAACGAGTAGTAGGGCAGAAGCAATGGTGTGTTTCTGTCGCTATTCAGTTAGTTATATAAAGCCTGGCTTCTCATTTCCTCTCTCTGTTTCTCTCTTCCTCTTCATCCCCTTCTCTATGTCTCTCATTATTTTCTCAGGTAAGACAGCCTGCATATTGTAAGGATGCTTAGGCACTGTAAAATGAGATCCACTTGACAAGGATGTGAGTTATCCAGTGAGTAACTGACATCTGTCAGCAATCATGTGGGTGAGCTTAGAAGCAGATCTTTCAGCTGACTGCATTCTCACGGGTAACTCTGAGAAAGAATCAGCTTTATTTCAGCTGATCTGTTCCCAGATTACAGACC
This sequence comes from Panthera uncia, assembly GCF_023721935.1. Lineage (NCBI taxonomy): Eukaryota > Metazoa > Chordata > Mammalia > Carnivora > Felidae > Panthera > Panthera uncia. Next base: position 1,736,306 of record NW_026057584.1, read on the forward strand.
CTCAGTAACTTTGTGAGATAATACATGTTTTTTGTTTGAAGCTGCTAGATTTGGGGATAATCTGTTATGCATCAACAGATAATTAGAACAGACTTTGTACCTGGAAGCACATAAAAAATGGTAAACTGTGGAAGTGGCGTTGGCACCAGGCCGTGGGCTTTGAGGATAGTGTTTGTGAAAATCTAGGATGCCTTCAGGAAGCTCGTAGTCTCTGCTTAGGGCTTACAGAAAAAAAGGGGACGCTAGTTAGGTAGCGGCAGAAAAGTTTGTCGTTGCTTGCGGTAACACGGAAAGTAGAAGTTATGCTGAATGGGTTGGGAGACCAAGCGAAGGAGATTGTCTCCTTGCTGCTCATAGTAAAATTCAAGAGGATCCACATTTAATAAAACGAAGTACCCTTAAACAGAAAGGAGCCAGGAAACCATGTTGTAAAATGTTTCAGCCTCTCCAGATGACAAGTGATGTTAAAATTAGGAAATGGCCTCTGAGAAAGGCTCAAATCCAGGGCACTTCCAGGAAAACTAAATACAGAAATCAGACCACAGGTGTGACTGTGAACTCCTTTGTTAAGACCTTATAAGGATCTAAAGTCATAAAAAGCCTTTGGAAGAGAGGAAGGATGTGCCTCAAAGATGCTTTTACTCACAGAGCACCAGCAGGAAGCTAAGGACCTTGTCCTCACCAGTCTCAGCAGGAGACCAAAGCATGAAGGAATGACGTCAGAGAGCTTCGAGATTTGCAGGAGACCTCCATGTTCTTAAGAGTTCAACATGCAACAGCACCACCAGCTAGCTAAGAGGAGGACGGTGATAAATAAGAATGGAGAGGAGTCTTTGGGCTTCCAGAATCGTACTGGCAAAAATCAGGGTCAGAGAAATATTTAGCTAAAAGCATTTTATACCATTCATGCAAAAAGAAAGATGGCCCAGAGGGCAGAGCCAAAGGCCCCTGAGCATTATTCCTGGGCCATCAGACATAGTTAAGGAACTTAGAGCATTTCCCAGCTGGATTTCAAAATTGCTATGGTCCAGTGGCCCCTCTCTGTCCCCACTTCTCTGTTTCCTGAACGGGAGCATTTACAGAAGCTGTTCCATGCATGTCCCTCCATTGCATGTTGGGAATGTATGGATTCAAATAACCTCTCTCTTTAGGTTCACCAATCCCAGGTTGAGAAAAATTGTACTCAATGAGCCATAATTGAGGAACTGCTCCTGAGGAACTGTGTCCCCGCGTGGGCCCAATATAAGTGATGAGACCCTAGACTTTGAAGAGGTGTAGTCATGAGATAAGATTTGGGCGAACTTTGGGATGGAATGAGTGTATCTTTCATGTGGGAGAGAAACTGACCAAATGAATACAGGAAAAACGATGGGATGTCAGGCCCCCATCTCTCACTGCCTGTCTGGAGGAAGTCAGCTGCAGTGTCGTTGGTCAGTCCTGGGGCCAAGTTGCATGAGGGAGCTTGGGAGAAGGTCTTTTGAGGCCTGTCCATGGACACTTGAGTGATCTTGAGCCTTTAGGTGACTGTGGCCCAGGCTGACACTTTGTTGTCTCAAGGAAGGGAGACCTTGAGTGTGGACAGCCTGCTAAGCTGTGTCTACATTTCTGGCCCACAGAAACTGACGTGATAAATGTTTGGTTTTTTAGCCTCTATGTTTTGGGATAATTTATTAATCAACAATAGATAACTAATAGGACTATTTGTCTTTCTATGTAAATTTTAGAATTAGTTCATCAGTATCTTTAAAAAACCTATTGGGATTTTGATCAGGTTTGTACTGAATCTACAGATCAAATTCGGGTGAAGGGATATCTTAACAGTATAGGGTATTCCATGAACACAATTTATGTCTCCCTTTATTTAGGCTTTCTTTAATTTTTTAAATCAGTCTTTATAATTTTACACAAATATATCTTGTGCTTATTTTGTTATGTTTATACTGAAGCATTTCATTTCTGTGATACTGCTGATACTGTTGCAAAATGTGAAGCTATTGTACTTGCAAAATTTCAAATTCCAACTGTTGATTACTAATCTATACAAATATGATTGATTTTGTATTCTGGCTATGTATTCTGAGACTTTGCTAAACTTATTTATTGGTCTATGGGATATTTCGTAGATTCTTTGAAATTTTCCATATAACTGACATTATCTACTAACATTAAACAGGCCCCAGTGACCCAGAAACTTTAGTTCACTGGCATAGTTGCAACACACATGAGTGCTTATGACCATCAAAAGGCATGCAAAAAGTTGTTCATGTCAGTTTGAATTGTGATAGCCCCAAAGGGAACAGCTCAAGTGGTCATCAACAGTAGAGAGGATAAGTAGGTTGTGTGTTCATGTGATAGAGTACCGTGCAGCAGTGGGAAAGAGTGAACCTTTGGGACATGCTACAGCATGAAGGACTTTCACAGCATTGTGCTGAGCCAAACAAGCCAGACAAAAGAGGACACAGTGTTTAATTCCATTTTTATGAGGTTCAAAAGCAGAGAAAATTATGTTATTAGAGATCAGAATGGCTGTCATCCTAGGAGCAAAGCATTAACTGGGGAAAGGCAGAAATTAGCCCCTTTGGTTCTGAGAACGTTTCGGTCTTGACCTGGGTGATAGTTTCATGGCAGTTTTCATATGTGAGAATCACTAAGCTGTTGAAGTAGTATTTGTGCGTTATGGGTGTGGATAGATGAGATGGGATGAGATTGTCTCCTGTGGAGACAGTGACCTCTGAGGTGGTGGACCCTGGAGAGAGGGGCAAGAACAGCTCCCTGGGGGCACCAGCATTTAAATAGAATGACAGACAGGGCCCAACACAAGTGTCTGGGTAGGAATGATCTGAGGCATTTGGAAAGAACAGAGGTTGCCACATGTCCTAGACATTAAAGGAAGAGGAGCTTTCAAAGAAGAAAAGGGTTACACTTGGGCCATCACTGATAAGGACCAGAAAGCGTCCATCAGACTTGGAGACACCATTGCCAGCAATTAGATGCAGTGCTGGGTGCAGAGGCATGATTGCAAAGGGATGGAGGGCAGCACAGGCAGAGACAGTGAGTGCAGAGTATGAGTTTAAAAAACGTTCATGGGGAGTGAGTGAGAGATATAAGCAGGCTACAGAGATGTCTGGGCTTTGCACACCTTTGAAGCCTGAAGAGAATGAGTCAGGAAGGAAGAAAGGTCAAAATTAAGTAGAGGGACAATGCTTGTTGGCAGGGAGTCCTGAAGGAGCCCACACCCAGCATAGGGTTGAGTCTTGAGCAGGTTAGGGACGATTCATCCCAGGAAGATAGAGGAAGGAGGTAAAGATGGAAGTGCCTGATGGCCCCACGTTTTTAGCAAAATTCATGATGACCTACTCTGCTGATGGCGAGGCAGTTTGGCTAACTCATTTCAGTTCGGCCAACCTTCAGCATCCACCAGGTGCCAGGAACAGGGCTACAGAGACAACTGAGATGTGATCTCAGTCCTTGAGGAAAGTGCATGTGCATGCACGCACACACACACACACACACGCGTGCACACACACACACACACACACACACACAGAGTTACCATTCATGTAACATGGGAGATGCATTGCTAGGAGTATCCACGGTGGGGAGAAGACATGCAGAAAAGTACGTAGATTTGTCCTGGAGTTGGATGCAGGGACTGTGGGGGTGGGGGGTAGGGCAGAGGGAAACAAGATGAGGTGTAGCCAGCAAGCTAGGAAGGAGGTTCATTCTAGGCACTGTTGCAGACTTGTTACAAGAGGAGCACTGGCTTCCTGGGACAAGGGAGGGACCACGATTGTCCAGAGAGAGTGCCAACATGGCCAGACTTCTCTGGGTTTGGTCTTATTAGCCTCACCATAAGGATCACCCTCCCCTGAGCCTGAGGCTGAGGCACAGTTAGAAGCCCTTTCCAGGGGCTCTGATAAACTTCTTGGTCTGAGGCTGGAACAGTTATTTGCAGAGAAGCCACGGTGGGCAGGGAGAGCATGGAAAAGGTTAATGGACTGAGAGCCAGAAATGTCAGGGCCTCTGCCTAGGGTGCATTCATGATTCAACCTGGTGTGCTCTTGATTGTGGGAGAGTTCTAGGTAAGAAAGGCATATTCCTTCTCTTTGCTCTAATTTTTCATGTAGGTTTGGTTATTCTTATAGTTTCCATGTAGAAATTTTAGAATCACTTGTCCAGTACTATAAAAAAAATCATGTTAGGATTAAGACAGCATTGAGTATATTGGCTATATTGCATAAGAATATTTATGTTAAAACTTCTTATCCATGAACATAGTATAGTTCTCCATTTACTCTGTTCTTTTTTTTTAATGTTTATTTATTTTTGAGAGAGAGAGTGTGAGTGGGGGAGGGGAAGAGAGTGAGGGGGCCAGAGGATCCAAAGTGACAGCAGTGAGCCCGATGTGGGGCTTGAACTCATGGAGTGAGATCATGACCTGAGCTGAAGTTGGATGCTCAACCGACTGAGCCACCCAGGCACCCTACTCAGTTCTTTTCTATATTTCAATAGCATTTAAAATTATATTTCTAAAGATATTGCACATCATTTGTTATATTCATATATATTGAAGAGCTTATGATATTTTACTTTTTAAACATGAAACAATACATTATAAAATAGGACAAGAATAGATAAATAGCCTGACGAGACAGAATGAGACTCTAGAAACACACCAACTTATATATATAGGGACACTTGGCTTATGACAAAGGTGATACTACACAGTGGGGGAAAAAACGTACATGTGTATGTATATTAAAAAGGTCAGTAGGGGGGGCGCCTGGGTGGCTCAGTCGGTTAAGCGGCCGACTTTGGCTCAGGTCATGATCTTGCAGTCCGTGAGTTCAAGCCCCGTGTCGGGCTCTGTGCTGACAGCTGTTTCAGATTCTGTGTCTCCCTCTCTCTGACCCTACCCCATTCATGCTCTGTCTCTCTCTGTCTCAAAAATAAATAAACATTAAAAAAAAAAAAGGTCAGTAGGATAACCATATGGAAAAAAGACCCGAAATAACCCCTACATCACAAAAACCACAAAAAAGTTAACTCCATGTGGATTATAGATACTAATATAAAAGACAAAGGAAGAAAACTTCTACTAGATAACATAGAGAAATATCTTTTTGATCTAGTATGGGCAATAGTTCTTTAAACATGCCATAGGATAAAGTAACCATGAAGGAAATGGTTGGTAAATTAACTTTACTGAGTAAATTTAAGAACTTCTGATAATCAAAAAAAATTTTTTTTAAATCAATACAAGTACAAATGTGGAAGCTACAAAGAGGGCGAAGATATTTGCAAATCCTAAAACTGATAAAGGGCTCCTATCCAGAATATAGAAACAAAATTCTACTGTCAATATGAAAAAGAAAAACAATACAGTGTAAGAAATGAGCAAGGCATATATACTTCTCCAAAAAGGACATCCAAATTGCTGCTAATTATATGGTAATCTGGTCAGCCCATTGGCCACATATCATGGTGGCTTCATGCCCACCAGAATGGTTAAAATTGGTGAGACAGACAACATGACTTATTCGTGATAATATGCAGCAACAGGAACTCTTGTGCACTATTTCTGGGAAAAAGATTGCTGTAACATTTTTGGAAAACTTGAGTTATCCAAAAAGATGAGCAAGTCCACTAAGAATGCCCAACAGGAATTCACTCACAGCAAAACAAACAAAACAAAACAAAACAAAACAAAACAAAACATGTAAAAGAATTTCATAGCAACATTTTTCTAAAAAAGCCAATAACTGGAAACAACCCAAGTGTTCATCAGCAGTAAGATGGACAAATAATAGTGTCTCCATATAACTAAATTTATACATTAGTGACAATTAACAAACTCCTACTATATACAGTCACAAGGATTAATCTCACAAAGAGAATATTAGCAGGGAAAAACAGTCACAAAAGAAGGAACGCTGTGTGGTTCTATTCATAGGAAGTTCACGGCAGGCAAAACCAATCTGTGCATTAGAGGCAGGATAGGTGTTAACTAGAAGGGAGTAGGAGGGGTGTTGTGGAAACTGGGTAGGTTTCTTTTCTTGACCTGGGTGGTGAACTCCCTGAATGGATGCGATTTGAGCATTTTTCCGTAGATAGTTAAAAATTATATCTATCTGTTTGTACTTCATGTCTCTCGACCTGTGACTAGGAAGGTAGAACCCAGTGAAGAAATGGGCAGAAAACATGAATAGACACTTCTCTAAAGAAGACATCCGGATGGCCAACAGGCACATGAAAAGATGTTCAACGTCGCTCCTTATCAGGGAAATACAAATCAAAACCACACTCAGATACCACCTCACGCCAGTCAGAGTGGCCAAAATGAAGAAATCAGGAGACTATAGATGCTGGAGAGGATGTGGAGAAACAGGAACCCTCTTGCACTGTTGGTGGGAATGCAAATTGGTGCAGCCGCTCTGGAAAGCAGTGTGGAGGTTCCTCAGAAAATTAAAAATAGACCTACCCTATGACCCAGCAATAGCACTGCTAGGAATTTATCCAAGGGATACAGGAGTACTGATGCATAGGGGCACCTGTACCCCAATGTTTATAGCGGCACTCTCAACAATAGCCAAATTATGGAAAGAGCCTAAATGTCCATCAACTGATGAATGGATAAAGAAATTGTGGTTTATATACACAATGGAATACTACGTGGCAATGAGAAAAAATGAAATATGGCCTTTTGTAGCAACATGGATGGAACTGGAGAGTGTGATGCTAAGTGAAATAAGCCATACAGAGAAAGACAGATACCATATGGTTTCACTCTTATGTGGATCCTGAGAAACATAACAGAAACCCATGGGGGAGGGGAAGGAAAAAAAAAAAAAAAGAGGTTAGAGTAGGAGAGAGCCAAAGCATAAGAGACTGTTAAAAACTGAGAACAAACTGAGGGTTGATGGGGGGTGGGAGGGAGGGCAGGGTGGGAGGGAGGGCAGGGTGGGTGATGGGTATTGAGGAGGGCACCTTTTGGGATGAGCACTGGGTGTTGTATGGAAACCAATTTCACAGTAAATTTCATATATTAAAAAATAAAAAAAAATAATAATAAAAAAAAAAAAAAAAAAGGAAGGTAGATGTCCTAGCTAGAGCTCTGGGTCGTCTTTTCTAGTGAAAGTGTCTCCCCTGCTTGGTACCATGAAGCAGAGCTCAAGGGATCTTCTTCCTTGAATGAAACCAGTACATTTGCCTCAGACCAGCAACCTGGCTCCTCTGTGAGAGACGCCCTGTAGTCAGACCTGAACCACTCCAGCCAAACCCACCATAGGGAGTGCCTTGGCCTTGCATTAAATGATTGTTTTAAACGGGTATCTCCGGTGATGGTGTTGAGGACAGGCTGATGAGAGGTAAATGGGGGCAGGTGCCCCTTTTAGTTAATGCTCGTGTCTGGCCAACAAGAGACAACAAGGCCCTGCATCTGGAGGACAGGAGGGTGGAGGTGCTGTGATGCAAACATTTTTTTCTTCCCAGTTTGATCAAGATGCACAAACATTTGACTTCTTTCCTGTTGAATCCCATGGATTGCCCAGAGAACCATGATGCCACCCCTGTCTTGATGCCCAAAGATTGCTCTATATTCATGTGATTCAAGTTATGCTCCTTCCTTGAACATTTAGTTTGGGGTGAAGAACATCCTTATTTGTCTATACATTTCAGACTTAGTAAACATGTGGTCCATTAAACACTTTCAAGCAACATTGATCGAATGCATAAATGAGTGAATTTCTTAACACATCTAATTCCTTCTGGAAGTGGAAGAGGTTTGAAGGGGTCCTCACATTTCAGTGTCTCTCTGAGGTCTCCATCCAACCTGTAGGACACTGTCTCCCACCAGCACATCCTTCATGTGACCATGTGTCTCTGGCCCAGCCTCCACAGGGCCTCCTTCACATCCTTGTTTCGAAGACTGTAGATGAGAGGATTGAGCATTGGGATGACCAACGTGTAGAAGACAGAGACCACCTTGCCCTGCTCCATGGACTCAATGGCTCCTGGCTGGGCATACATGACAAAGACAGTCCCAACAAAGAGAGTCACTACAGTCACGCGGGAGCCACAGGTGGAGAAGACCTTGCGTCTCCCAGCTCCTGAGCGCATCCTCAGGATGGTCACTGTGATGTAGCCATAGGAGATGAGGACTACAAATGTCACACCCACAATGATGAGCCCACAGATGTCAAACAAGAGAAGTTCGTTGATGGCTGTGCTGCCACAGGCGAGCTGGAGCGGAGGGGACACGTCACAAAAGACGTGGTTGATGCAGTTGGAGCTGCAGAATGGGAGGCGGAATGTGAGGCTGGTCTGCACAACAGAGTTGAGGCAGCCTCCACAGTAGGTGCCCAGCACCAGGTGAGTGTAGGCAGAGTGGCACATGGTGATGGGGTAGCACAGGGGGCTGCAGACGGCCATGAAATGGTCACGGGCCATGACGCCCAGGAGGAAGCCTTCAGTGGTGACCAGTAAGGAGATGAAGAATAACTGGGTGGCACAGCAAAGGTGATGACCTTGGGTGGGGAGAAGAAGTTGGCCGGGGCACTGGGGGCAATGACAGATGAGGAAGAAGAGTGCAGGCGGGCATCCAAGGTGATGACCATGATAATAGTGAGGTTCCCCATCACAATTACCATGTACAGGTTCAGGAAAACAGCAAAGAGCAGAGCCTGGGTCTCCAGGCCACCCTGAAATCCCTTGAAAGTAGACCATGGGGAGGTTCCCATTTCTGTGCAATGGCATGAGCCTCAGGCCTCACCAGGGGAATTACACCTTCTGTACTGGCAGACTAAGTAAGTCAAACTAAACTTCTTGCTGAAGACTGTTAAGAAAAGATAGACAACATGGCGTGCCTGGGTGGCTCAGTCATTTGAGTGTCTGACTCTTGATTTCTGCTCAGGTCATGATCTCATGGTTCATGGGTTTGAGACCCACATCAGGCCGTGTGCTGACAGCTCAGAGGCTGGAGCCTGCTTGGGATTCTCTGTCTCCCTCTCTCTTTGCCCTTCCCCTGCTTAAGCGCTCTCTTTCTCAAAAATAAATAAACATTTAAAAAATGATAAACAACAACAAAAACAAAATCTAATTGAAGATAGAAGAGACTTAATGATTTAGTAAAGAATTACTAAAGAAATTCAAGACAAACACACAGACCCAGGGATTCCATTACTGAGAATGTCTTTTTTCCCTTGAGACACAAGCCAGTTTTGAAGAGGAAGTCTGAGAGACTAGGTGCCAAGCAGTGGGTTTATGCCTTGCGGAACTAATGCAGACAGTGGCTAGTTACCAGGACCACCCAGGATGCACCATTGGAGTGAGTTAAATAGAGAGTAGGTATGCATCTCAACTTCTGACCATTTCAGTCACTGAAATTGTGTTATGGTGAGATCTGAGTGCTGTGCCTCTGACACCTTGCAAAAGCAAATATATCTCAAGAGAAGACATGCTATGCTAGACCTCAAGTGTTATCTATAAAAGTTTTGCATAAATACTGCCAGACACACAATTTAAAAATTGAGGAGTTCCCACAATATGAATTAAAATAACAGAAACAGTAGAAAAACCCAGAAAGATTTCAGATTTTGGCGTTAACACACATAAGCTTTTAAATAATTAAGATTATTATGTTTAAAGGATAAAAGATGAGAATTTTAGCAGAAATGTAGAAGTAGTAAAGAGTATCGTGTGTCACTTGTTACAAGTACAATGGCTAAAATTAGGAACTGAATGAATGAGTTTTACAGGAGATTAAGAATAGCTAAAGAGAGGGGCGCCTGGGTGGCTCAGTTGGTTGAGTGTCCGACTTCAGCTCAGGTCATGATCTCATAATTCGTGAGTTAGAGCCCTGCATCGGGCTCTGTGCTGACAGCTCTGAGCCTGGAGCCTGCTTCAGACTCTGTGTCAGCCTCTCTCTGCCCCTTCCAGGCTCATGCTCTCTCTCTGTTTCTCTTTCTCAAAAATAAATAAACATTAAAAAAAGTTAAAAAAGAAATAGCTAAAGACAAAATTTGTGAACTAGAATACAGATCAGTATAAAATACTCAGATTGAAACATTAAGATATAAAAGGATAGAAAAATTAGAAATGAAGGTTAGAACCAAAGATATAGAGACATACATAGTATGAGTTCAAACCCCCTCCCACACACACACACCAAAGAGGAATGAGATAAATAGGCTGAATCAGAACTTGGAAGAGATAACGGCCAAGTATGTTCTCAAACCAGTAAAAGATATATCAGAACTTGGAAGAGATAATGGCCAAGTATGTTCTCAAACCAGTGAAAGATATTTTACAGATTCATTAACCCTCCAGACTCAAACCAGGATTTATACGAAGAACACCACACTTAGACACAGCATAATAAAAATATTTAGAACCAGAATAAAAAGAAAAATCTTAAAAATATCATGAGAAAGAAGAGATAGTTGCTTCAAAGCATCAACTTTAGAAGACTGACAATTGGCTTCTTACCAGATTAAAAATAATGTAAACCAAAGTAAAAGAAATTATATTTTCCTTTGCTCAAAGAAAATAATTACTAACTAGAATTATACATGTACCCAAAAATATCCTTCAAGACTCAAAGTGAATTTAGCAATAATAGTTTAAGACTTAGGGGCGCCTGGGTGGCTCAGTCAGTTAAGCATCTGACTTCGGCTCAGGTCATGATCTCATGGTTGGTGGGTTCAAGCCCCGTGTCAGGCTCTGTGCTGACAGCTTGGAGCCTGGAGCCTGCTTTGGATTCTGTGTCTCCCTCTCTCTGTTCATGCTCTGTCTCTCTCTGTCTTTCAACAATAAATAAATGTTTAAAAAATTTTTAAAAAGACTTAAATACTCCACTTTCAATAACAAATAGAACAACAAAACTAAATATCACCAAGGAAAGAATAGATTTGAACAACATTATAAAGCAAATAGAGCTAACAGGCATATGTAGAACACACTTTATCCAACAACAGCAGAAAACATTCTTCGCCAGTGCACGTGGAACATTATCAGGATAGTTATCCATATTACCCATGTATTAGTACACAAAGAAAGGCTCAATAAATTTTAAAAGGCTGAAATTATACTAAGTATGTTATCTAAACAAAATGGAATTAAATCACAAATCAAGCAATTGAGAAAATTTACAAATACGTGGAAATTAAACAACACATTTATTAATCACCATGGGATAAAATAAGGAACACAAGGGAAATTATAAAGTATTTTGATATTAATAAAAATGGAAACACAAAATACCAAAACTTACAGAATTTAATGAAAGAAGGACTCAGAAATTTATAAACACCAACATTAAAAAAAAAAGACCTCAAGGGGTGCCTGGGTGGCTCAGTCAGTTGAGTGTCCGACTTCGGCTCAGGTAATGATCTTGCGGTCTGTGGGTTCGAGCCCCGCGTCGGGCTCTGTGCTGACACTTTAGAGCCTGGAGCCTGCTTCGGGTTCTGTGTCTCCCTCTCTCTCTGACCCTCCCCCGCTCAGGCTCTGTCTCTCTCTGTCTCAAAAATAAATAAACATTAAAAAAAATTAAAAAAAAAAAAGACCTCAAATCGGGGTATACGGATGGCTCAACCAATTGAGCATCTAACTCTTGATTTCGGCTTAGGTCATGATCTCATGGTTCATGAGATCAAGCTCCCCATAGGGCTCTGTGCTAACAGTGCAGAGCCTGCTTGGGATTCTCTCTCTCCCTCTCTCTCTGCCCCCTCCCTGCTCACGCACTCTCTCTCTCTCAAAGTAAATAAACTTTAAAAAAAGGACCTCAAATCAATAAAATAAGTTTCCATATTAGACAAGAAAGTAGAAAAAGAAGACCAAATTAGCTGAAAGCATATAGAATGAATTAACTAATAAAGATTAGAGATAAATGAATTGAGAAGAGTGAAATAATACAGAAAATCAATGGCACTAAAAGTTAGTCCTTTGAAAAGTTAAACTTGACAAACCTTTAGCTAGATTGACAAAAAAAAAAAAAAAAAAGAAGACTTAAATTTCTAAAATCAGGAATGAAAACAGGGGTATTGCCTCCGACTTCACAGAAATAAAAAGTACTATAAAAGTATATCAGAACAATCATATGGCAACACATTTAGATAACTTAGATGAACAAATTCCTGGAAACACACAAACTAATAAAACTGAATTAAAGACAAATAGAAAATCTGAACAGACGTATAACAAACAGATGAAGTCAATGGTGAAAAAACTTTTCCAACAAAGAAAAGCTCAGGACCAGGTATTTTCACTGGTGAATTCTACCAAATACTTAAAGAATTAACACCAGTACTTCTCAAACTCTAAAAAATAGAAAAGGGGAAAACACTTCCCAATTCATTCTATAAGGCCTGTTGTTCTAAAACTAAATGGAGACAAAGATGTTACCAAAAAAATGAAGCTATAAGCCAATATCTCTTATGAATATAGATACAAAAATCCTTAACAAAATACTTACTAGCAAGTGAAATCCAGCAGAACATTAAAGGGATTATACAGCAAAACCAAATCAACCCTGGAATGTAAGAGTGGATCAACAAACAAAAACCAATTAATATACTAAACCATACAAATGGAATGAAAGAAAAAAAAAACCCACATGATCATCTCAATAGATGCAGAAAAATGAAAAAACACTACTGAAAGAAATGAAAGAAGACCTACATAAATGTCAAGATATTCCATGTTCATGGACAAGAAGACTTAATAACTTCAAGATGCAGTAACCCCCAATTTTATGTACAGATTCAGTGCCACTTTATCAAAATTCCAATTGCCTTAGGGGTTTTTTTGGGGCAGAAATTGACCCTAAATAGCCAAAACAATATTTTAAAAGAACAAAGTATCCATTCATCAGTTGATGGACATTTAGGCTCTTTCCATAATTTGGCTATTATTAAAGCGCTGCTATAAACATTGGGGTAAATGTGCCCCTGTGCATCAGCATTCCTGTATCCCTTGGGTAAATTCCTAGCAGTGGTATTGCTGGGTCCTAGGGTAGATCTAGTTTTAATTTTTTGAGGAACCTCCAGACTGTTTTCTAGAGTGGCTGCACCAGTTTGCATTCCCACCAACAGTGCAAGAGGGTTCCCATTTCTCCACATCCTCTCCAGCATTTATAGTCTCCTGATTTGTTCATTTTAGCCACTCTGACTGGTTTATAGACACAATGGAATACTACTTGGCAATGAGAAAGAATGAAATCTGGCCTTTTGTAGCAACGTGGATGGAACTGGAGAGTGTTATGCTAAGTGAAATAAGTCAGAGAGAGAAAGACAGGTACCATATGTTTTCACTCTAATGTGGATCCTGAGAAACTCAACAGAAGACCAGGGGGGAGGAGAAGGGGGGAAAAGTTACAGAGAGGGAAGGAGGCAAACCATAAGAGACTCTTAAAAACTGAGAATAAATTGAGGGTTGATGGGGTGTGGGAGGGGAGGACAGAGAAGGGTGGGTGATGGACACTGAGGAGGGCACCTGTTGGGAGGAGCGCTGGGTGTTGTATGGAAACCAATTTGACAATAAATTTTATATTTAAAAAAAAAAAGAACAAAGTAGGTAGACTAATACGTCCTGATTTCAAAACTGACTACAAAGCAGAAGAGTGTTGTATTTACTTAAGGATAGACATAGACCAATGGAATTGAATTGAGAATCCAGAAATAAACTCATATACCTGCAGTTTTCAACAAGGGGACCAAAAGCACCATTTAACGGAGAAAAAATAGTCTTTTTAACAAGTGGTGATCAGAAAACTAAAAATCCACATGCAAAATAATGAAGAGCTTCACCTCACACCATATACCAAAATTAACTCAAAATGGACAAAGACATAAATGCAAGTGCTAAAACTATAAAACTATTAGAACAGAGACATCTGTGTAACTTACTGTGACTTGGGGTTAGTCAACAGTTTCTTAAATATGACATCAAAAGCACAAGCAACAGCAACAAAATAAACAAACTGAACCTCATCAAAATTTAAATCTTTTGTGCACTAAAGGACACCATCAAGAAGCTGAAAATAAAACGGATATGATGGGAGAAAATATCAAAGAAGTATGCATCTAATAAGGATCTAGTATCCAGGAAATGCACAGAACTCTTCCAAGTCAGCAACAAAAAGACAGTCAAATTTTCAAATGGGCAAAGGACTTGCATAGACGTTTCTCCAAAGAAAATATACAAATGGCCAGTAAGTACAGGAGAAGGTGTTCAACGTCATGAATCGTTAGGGAAATGCAGATTGAAACCACAGTGAGATACCACTTTGCTCATTAGAATGGCTATAATTTAAAAAAAAATAGAGAATAACAAGGGTTGGTGAGAATTTGGGAAGATTAGAACCCTCATACACTGCCAGTACCAATGTTAAGAGTGGTGCAGCCTTTGCCGTTCCTCAGAAAGTCAGACGTAGAGCTACCTACCATATGACCCACCATAACTCACATGTAGGTGTGTCCCCAAGAGAATTGAAAATATGTGTTGACATGAAAGCTGGTACGCAAATGTTCGTAACAGCAATGTTCATAATGGCTGAAAAGCGAATGCAGGCCAGATGTCCATCAAATGATGAATAAAGTGTGAAATACTTGTATAGTGGAACAATATTCAGCCATAAAAGAAATAAAGTTCTAATACAAGGTACAACACGGATGAGCCTTGAAAGCATCATGCTGAGTAAATGAAGCTTGGCACAAAAGGCTGCAGGTTCTAGAATTCCATTTCTATAAAATGTGCAGAATAGGCAAATGCACAGAGACATATGTACATTTGTAGGGGCCAGGGGCTGGGGGAGACGGAATGGGGAGCAACTGATGACAGATTCGGGGTTTCTTTGTGTGATGAAACTATTCTGGAACCAGAGAGTGGTTATGATTGAACAACACTGGATACAATTAAAAAAAAAAGCAAAAAAAACAAAAAAAAAAAACCACACTGGTTTGTATGCTTTAAACTGGTAAAATTGTGACTCTTATGTCACGTGAGAATTGTTCCTCAATTTAAAATATGAAGAATAAAAAATAACAAAGGAGAAATAAGAAAAGAACATTCACCAGCATTTCAAACTGAGAGAATGTACTTGAAACACATCAGATATGTTAAAAACCCATGAGATGATGATCCCGAAGGAATATCTTCATTGGCTACCTTTGGAGGGCGATGCTGAGAGATTCCAAACTGCTCCTCACAGTGACAAAATAATTTGTTTTGTTTAGAGAGACTTTCCCTTTATTGAAGTACTGCAACTAATAAATAAAGAATGAATTACAGAATTTGCATATCATCATCTTATAAACCCCTAACAAAATAACGAATCTAGGTAGTGGTTACTAATGGCCACTACCAGGATGCGATCAGCAAAATCCATCTGAGCATCTCTGCAGGATAACTACCTGTTTTCTTCAGTAAATAAATTGAAGTCATAATTTAAAATAAAAATAGAGGGGGGTGCCTGGGTAGCTCAGTCAGTAAAGCATCTGAATCTTGATTTCGGCTCAAGTCATGATCTCAAGGTTCATGGGATCAAGCCCCGAGTAGGGCTCTGCACTGACAGCATGGAATCTGCTTGGGGTTCTCACTCTCTGCCTCTCCCCTGCACCCTCTCTCTCAAAATAAATAAATAAACATTTAAAAACAAATAAAATAAAATAAATATAGAGGGACTGGCAACCAGGGAATTAGAGACTTAAGAGGCATCAGCAAAACACAGTGGGCCTTCTGAACACTGTTTCAAAACAAACTGTAAAAGAAAAATTAGCAATCAGGAAAATCAAAATACTACATGAAAATTTTTATAATATTAAGAAGTAATTATTAATTGTTTTATGAATAATGGTAACATTGAGGTTGTCTTTCTTTAAAGTCCACATTATTTATAGGGATTAAATATGATTGACTCTAAGTTGATAATTTTGAAGTTGGTTGGTGAGAATAGGTAGGTCATTACTACTCTAGTTTTATGTGTGTGTGTTTGAGAACATCCATAACAAAAAGTAAGAAGCATATGTCTAAAATAAATTAAATAAAACTAAACAGAGAGAATCTGTTATCAGTAGACACACACTAGAGGGAATACCCGAGAGTGACCTTCAGGAGCAGGAAACTGACCACTGGTTGGAAGGTCAGTCATGACAGAAAGAATGAAAGTTAAGAAAAGGGCCCCAAAAAGGATATATCTAAATAAATACCGATTTTATAAGATGTATGTGAGGTTAAAAATGCAGGGAGAGTAAAATACACCACAACAAAGGTATGTAATTCAGGAGCGAATAAGTAGAGTTAAGAGTTTCCGCGTTTTTCAGGAAGTTAGCAAAAATGCTAATGTTGGTTGTGTTAAGCCAAAAATGCAAGTTGTATAAAGAACTTATCAAACTCAACACTCAAAAAACACATAATCCAGTTGAGAAATGGGCAGAGGACATGAATAGACATTTTTCTGAAGAAGACATCCAGATGGCCAACAGACACATGAAAAGATGCTCAGCGTCACTCATCATCAGGGAAATAGAAGTCAAAACCACAATGAGATGCCACCTCACACCTGTCAGAGTGTCTAAAATTAACAACACAGGAAACAACTGATGTTGGCGAGGATGTAGACAAAGGAGAACCCTCTTACACTGTTGGTGGGAATGCAAACTGGTGCAGCCACTCTGGAGAACAGTATGGAAGTTCCTCAAAAAGTTAAAAATAAGGGCACCTGAGTGGCTCAGTCAGTTAAGTGTCCAACTTTGGTTCAGGTCATGTTCTCACAGTTTGTGAGTTCAGTCCCTGCATTGGGCTCTCTTCTGTCAGCATAGAGCCTACTTCCAATCCCCTGTCTCCTTCTCTCTCTGCCCCTCCCCCACTCACTCTCCCTCTCAAAAATACATAGACATTAAAAAAATATATTTTTTTAAAGTTAAAAATAGAACTACCCTACGATTCAGCAATTGACTACTAGGTATTTACCCAGAGGATACAAAAATACAGATTCTAAGGGGTACATGCACCCCCAATGTTTTAGCAACTGTTTAGCAACTGTTTTAGCATCAACAATAGCCAAATTATAGAAAGAACTCAAATGTCCATCGGCTGATGAATGGATAAAAAGATGGTATATATATACATATACATATACATATACATATACATATATATATATGTACACATATATATACACACATATATATGTATATATATATTACCCAGCCATCAAAAAGAATGAAATCTTGCCATTTGCAACAACATGGATGGAGCTGGAGAGTATTATGCTAAGCGAAATAAGTTAGAGAAAGACAAATACCATAGGATTTACTCATACGTGGAATTTGAGAAACAAAACAGATGAACATAAGGGGAGGGGAAAGAAAGAGAGAGGGAAACAAACCATAAGAGACTCCTAACTCTAGACAAACTGAGAGTTGATGGAGGGAGGTGGATGGGTGATGGCCTAGATGGGTGATGGGTTCTAAGGAGGGCACGTTATGATGAGCACAGGGTGTTATATGTAAGTGATGAGTCACTAAATTCTACTCCTGAAATCAATATTACACTATATATTAACTAACTAGAATTTAAATAAAAATTTGAAAAAAAAGAATTAGTATAATATAAATATTAAAAACAAAACAAAAAATGCAAGTTGTAGTTTGCTTGCAACCACTAAAAAAAAGAGTAAACAAATAAAAAACTTCCAAGCTAATATAAAGAAAAAGTAGAATAATACTTTTTTCAACGAATGTGAGGAAATGAAAGAAAAGTGAGAAAAATAGACAAGAGAGTAAAAGCACTAAAGATCATGGTATGCATAAAACCTAAATATGTCAGTATTACGTAAAGAACTAAAGTATATTGTATAATGTAAACGGAATAAAGTTTCCAATTAAGAGGTATGTACTATTAGGCTGAAGAAACAAAACTTAACAATATGTTGATAAGAGACATAAAAAGCAAACATAAAAAAGTGTTTAAAATAAGTGATAGAGGGGTGCCTGGGTGGCTCAGTCAGTTGAGTGTCCGACTTTGGTTCAGGTCATGATCTCACGGTTTGTGGGTTCGAGCCCCGCGTCGGGCTCTGCGCTGACAGCTCAGAGCCTGGAGCCTGCTTTGGATTCTGTGTCTCCCTCTCTCTCTGCCTCTCCCTGCTCATGCTCTGTCTCTCTCTGTCTCAAAAATAAATAAATGTATAAAATTTTTTTTAAATAACTGATAGAAAGATACACAGCAAACTAACATTTCAGCAAAAAAACATCGAAAACTAGAGTTGCTATACTAATCCTAAAGTAGACTTCAAGACAGGAAGCAGTAATTGAGAAGAGGACACTTTCTAGTGATGACAAAACATTTGGTTCACTAAGAAGACGAGCAACAATGTTTAACGTGCAACTATCTAACAGAAGAGCCTCAATATATACAAAGCAAAAATGGGCTCGTCTTCTGTATGCAGCCATCAAAGGATGTACCCTGCACACTATTTTCAGGTTTACAAAGAGCAGATTCACATGTGGACTACATTCTGGACACCGAGCAGCTTTCAACAAATTCCAAAGGACTGAAGGTATACAAAATATATCTGTGTGCAATTTAAAGTAAACCTAACATAAATCATGAATAGAGCATTTTAAAACCTTCATGTGTTTTTTTTTTAACTTAAAACATAACTTCTAAATAAGCCACGGGTCTAAACAATAATTTTGAAATTTGAAAATTGCATAAGATAAGTAACAAAAATAGTAGCTAGGATGCATCCAAGTCAGTGTTTAAAGGGAAATTTATAGGCTTAAATACATATGTTAGAAAAGAAGAAAAGCAGGAAATCAAGAGCTCAGTATTCATCTGAAAATGTTATAATAAAAAGATTATTGGGTGAAGTCCCAAGAAAATAGCAGGGAAGAAAGTAAAGAACAAAATGTATTAAGTAGAAAGCCAGCAAACAGGAGAGAGACATTATACCGAAGGTAATTATTTGAAAAGACAGACAGCATCACAAGACTCTGGAAGGATGAGGAGAGAAGGCAGAAATACTGATGCTGGGAATGAAAGGAAGGTCTCACCACGATCCTAAAAACACAGAGTGGATCCTGAGAGGATGTCATGAATAATTTTGTGTGAATACACTTGAAATGTTGACGAAATTGGAAAACTACTGGAAGAATATCACCCACCAAAACTGACCACCGAAGAAGTAGAAGATCTGAAAGCTCATAGTTATCCATAAGTGTAATCTTGCCATGAAAAAGATTCCAGGATCAGGTGGCTTTACTTGTGAAAGGAAAGACACTTCTACCAAATTTGACCATATTTACCAAAATCCTTACTATTACACAAAATCGTCAAAAGAATAGAATACGGACAACGTTCCGTGTTATTTTATGATGCATAGGTAATCTTAATGCCCAAATCTGACGACAGTGTAAGAAAATTTTAAAAATCTCTCTTCTCAATTATAAGTATATAAGCAGAATTACCAAATGAAATCTAATATGTGTATATATAATATATAAAAATTATAGTATGTCCACAACCAAGTTGTTTGTATTCCAAGAATGCAAGATTAATATTCAGAAATTGATGTACGTCACCACCATAACAGAATAGAGGAAAATCATATCCTCTCAATAGATGCAGAGAAAGCAATGGAAGAAAATCAATATCCGATTAGAGAGGCCCTGGTAAAGCGTAGCTATGAGAGGCTAACCGCGCACATCTTTCGTGATGAAACACTGAAAGCTTTCTGTTGTCCCTCTCCGCAGTTCCCTTCAACACTGTACTGGACATTCCAGTCAATGCAGAAAGGTAAGACCGCGAACAGTGATTATAAGGCTCAGAAGGAAAGAATAAAAAACTGCCACTGATAACACATGGTATGATCGTGTACATAGAAGACCCACATGAAGCTACAGGTAAGTTATTCACGTGAATTTGGAAGGCTTGCTAAGTAACAACATCAGTATATAAGATGAACATCATTTTCATGGACCTGCAGCAAACAGCTAGAAGATGAAACTTCAAAAGTGATATCGTTTCAATAACCCACAACCATCCATTACCAAATACGTGTAGAACCTTTTTGCGTGAAACTGATGAGAGAAACCAAAGGAGATTTAAGTAACAATGGAAGGATGCCCAGGTTCCCAACCTGGCAGCACAAATGCCAATCCCCCCACACTGAAGCGACTCCAGGACATCCCAGTGATTTTTACTTGTGGACTCTAAAAAGCTGATCCTCAAATGTATATTGAAATGTGCGGGACCAAGTACATCCAAGACATTCTTGAGGACAGAAGCAGCGTGGGGGGATTTGCGCCACCAGATAGCGACTCGTAAGTAGTGGTAATGACACAGTGTTGGTGGCAGAGGAGAGACTGCCGATGGAACAGAACAGAGCCCGGAAATCAGTGCTTACCTAGACGCCCAGTTTACCAAACAGGTGGGTAGTGCTATGGAAGGGTCAGAAAATCTGGGACAGCCGGAAGTCGTATGTTAAAAGTGGGGTTTGGCTCTGACCTCATACCACACACGAAAAAACAATTGCAGGTTGACTGCAGATCTATATTTGAAGGCAAAGCCAGGAAGACTCCGGAAGCCAGTACAGGAGACCTTCAGGGCCTCAGTGCGGGAGAGGGCTTCCGCCAAATTTCCTAAGCAAAGAGCAAAATTACCAGGCATAAAGGAAATGCCTTGTGAATGGAACTGCATGAAAATCGAGACAGTCTTCAGAGAGCGTGAAGGGAACCCACAGCTTGGGAAGACATACTTGTCGTATATGAATGGACAAATGACTTGTCTGCACAACACATGAATCATCCTAGACAAACAAAAAGACAACCCAGTAGAAATACAGGCAAGAGACTTAGAGAAGGACGCACAGAGAAGAGGAGCCAAATGTGCCACAAACATTTGAAAATGCACGACACTGCTAAGGCCAGGAGAAAGTAAGTTCACACGTTAATGAGGGACTACTGTGCACCCACTCAAATGTCTAAATTAAGCAGATGGGCCATAACCAGTGGTGTCGAGGTCCAGAGCAAACCAGAAGGGATTGCAAATGAAGACAAGAAGTTTGGATTTTCTACTGACGTTGAAGCTACCTGGCCTGACCTATGATTTCACGTTCCCCGTCGAAGGTATTTACCCAACAGAAATGCACACACACGTGCACAGAGACCAGTATAAGACTTCTCTGCAGCACTGATCACGACAGCTATGAATGGGAAGCGACAGGAGTGAATTGCGGTGTCTCTGTCTGGTGACGTGCCATCCAAGAGGAAACACGACCACACTAGAAGCAGCACAGCATGATGATGCTGGCCCGGGGACCGCACTTTGAGAACAGCTGATAATTACGTGTCTGACTCACACTTCTCTCTGTCTCTCTCTCAACCCATATTTCCAAATGGTCACAACCTAGGCCATCCTGTTCAAAACTGCTTGTTCACACGCTCAACGTCCAGGCTAAGGATGTCACCACCACCAGCCACCCCAGACCCTGCCCACACCCTCCCCTGCAACCTCTGTGCTGTGCTGTGCCCTGCCAATCCCCATCCACCGTTTCTGCCTCCACCCCTCCTGTCGACTCCAGGCCCTTCTCTCACCTGACTGGCTGCTGTGGTTTGACCATGAGCTCCAGCCTGTCCATTCCCTGCTTTGTTCCCCACACAGAGCTCCCTGTGTGGACTCGTCCAGTCCTCCATTCAGATTCTATTGCTCCCTAATGCAAATGAGGTGACAGCGTCCCCGTCACCTGAAGGACCCCTGTCACCTGGAAGGGACCCCCAGAAAGGTCTTGCTCCCAGGCTGCCGGGAGACCTCGGCTCCAACCCAGAGATCATGCCCGGCCGATTCTCCAGTTCTCTTCTTTTGCCCAGAACGTCTACCCCTGTCCACCCTGTGGGTGTGACCGGCTTGCACATCTCCCCCTGAGTTCTCCATCACCTCTCTGGTGTGACTGTTTCCTCCTCTGTGCCATCAGCAACCTGGTCACGCCCCTCTCACTGCCCTTGTCACATCAAATTGCAGGTGTTTGCTTCCCCGTCTGCATTCCCGCAGAGCCCTGAGATCCCCAGGGCCCGACTTGGTCTAATTCATTTCCGTCCCCCACACAGTGCGCATGTCCCTTAGAAGCATGTGCCCAGTAGTCCGGTGGTACCGATCTGAGCCTGAGAAACGCATTTAAGGCGATGAAGGAGCCTGATGCTGCGATCCTCTCATTATAATAAAAACCTGTCCCTAAAGGGGGTTGAAATGACCCTGAAGCCTGGGACAGGGCTGGCCAGAGCAGGAGTGTGGTCAACACTTCACTGCTGAGAGCGGGCCCTGAGTGCTTACTGTATACCACAGCCCTCATGCCTCCCTTACACACACAGTGTCCTCTCACCCCCGGCAGCCGTGAGGGATGGCTGTGTTGACCTTACCTTTTCCAGCTGAGGGTCATGACTCATTCAAGATCACACGGCTGGTACCTTCTCTCCCAGGGTCTCCCGAGCTCCTGACCCATGTCTGTACGGATGATAATGCGGACTGAGGACTCTCACCCTCCCTCACTCAGCTCCGGCTTCCTGTGCAATGAAGAGAGAGTGGGGACGGGGCAGGGGAGGGCACCTGGGGTCCCAGTGAGAGTCTGGCCGGGTGCCCCATGTTTAGGCTACAGGAAGCTCCTGGGTCTTGCTACAGGAAGCAGGGGAGGGAATGGTCTCCGCTCACCTCAGCTTCCTCATCTGGTTGCGTCAACCAGGTAGCATATCAAGGCACCTGCACCTTGACGTCCCTCTGATTGGGAAGATCTCTCCACCTGCATGGCTGGGACGTGGAGCCTTGAATGGCCCATTAGGTGTCTGTTTGTCTTCTGGCCTCTGCAGTGCACTGGGACCCCCGGTTCTCCCAGATCCCCTCTCACCACCCTTTGTCCCCCCCCCCCCCCACCGCAGGTGCACCGTTCCGCTGTGAGCTGAACCCATCTATCAGGAAAACAGTTCTCTTCTGGGTCGGTCTGTGCCTACTGTTGGTCCCCCCCACTCCAGCAGAGCCTGACCCTGTGCAGATCACCCCCCATGAGTGGGAGAAGACCACCCTGAATACACTTCTGTTCCTGGAGGAGGAGCTGGTGGGGCATAATATTTGAGAAATACTGCTTTTCTTTTCAAAATTATAAAACCAAAATGTGTATGAAAAGTTCAGGAGATTAGAAAGTGGAGACCACATCGAGGATGTTGCTCTGTTTACCCCAATCACTGTCCCAACCTCTGTTGGAGGCTCGTAGTTTCCACTTTCGAACCTGCCGGGGGAGGAGGCTTGGGGGTGCCCGTGAATTCTATTTGTTTTTTTCTTTTACAAAAATATGATCACACCCCACACAGGGCCTGCACTTTTTTTTTTTTTTTTTTTGCTGAATACTGTGTAACTGTTGCCTTCCTGAGCCGGTGGCTTTCTCCTTCAGCGTCTCCATTGTATGAGGGACCAGAACTCACTCATTTAACTATGTGAATGGTTGTTTAGGATTTTACATTTTTAAAAATTTTATTCTGGAAAGAACACAACGTAAGATCTACTGCCTACTAAACGTTTAAGGACACAATATTATTGTTGATTGTGGGTACAATGTTGCACAGCACATCTCTACAGCATATTCCTCTCGTTTGACCGAAACTTATGCCTGGTAATAACCCCACCGCTTCACCCCTGGCAACCACCACTCCACTCTGATTCTACGGACTTGACTATTTCAGATAACTCATACACGTGGAATCATACAATTTTTGTCTTCCAGTGACTGGCTTATTTTGCTTAGCATAATGTCCTCACGTTTACCCATGTTGCAAAATGTCCTTCTTTTGAAAGGCTGAGTAGCAAGTATTACACTGTATGCATAAACCACAGTTTCTTTTTAAAAATTAATTTATTTAAATTCAAGTTAGTTAGCATACAGTGTGGTAATGGTTTCGGGAGTAGAGCCCAGTGGTTCATCACTTACCTACAACACCCAGTGCTCATCCCAACAAGTGCCCTCCTCAATGCCCATCTCTGTCTAGCCCCTCCCCTCCAGCAACCCTCAGTTTGTTCTCTGCATTTAAGAGCCCCTTAGGGTTTGCCTCCCTCTCTGTTTTTATCTTATTTTTCCTTCCCTTCCCCTATGTTCATCTGTTTTGTTTCTTAAATTCCACATATGAGTGAAATCTTACAATATTTGTCTTTCTATGACTTATTTCAGTTAGCATCATACCCTCCGGTTCCATTCACATTGTTGCAAATGATAAGATTTCCTTCTTTCGATAGCCAAGTAATATTCCACTGTATGTATATGGACCACAGCTTCTTTATCCATTTGTCAGTCAATGGACATTTGGGCTCTTTCCATAATTTGGCTTTTGTTGATAGCACTGCTGTTGACATCGGGGTGCATGTGCCCCTTCGAGTCAGCATTTTCATAACCTTTGGATAAATACCTACTAGGGCGATTGCTGGGGCAGCCGCTCTGGAAAACAGTATGGAGAGTCCTCAGAAGATCAAAAATGGAACTACCCTACAACCCAGCAATTAGACCACAGTCTCTTGATCTGCTCACACGTTCACGGGCAATCGCGCTGTTTGCACGTCTTGGCTGTTGTGAGCAGTGCTGCACCGAGCCTGGGAGAAGCAGACCGACTTCGGTTCTTTTGAGTACATACCCAACAGTGGGATTCCTGGATCCCGTGGGTGTTCTATTTTTCATTTTTTAAAGACTTCTATGCTTTTTCTGTAGCAGCTGCACTATTTTGCCTTCCCAACAGCCATGGCAAGTTCTTCCACATCCTCTCCAGTGTCTGTTGTCTTCTTAAAAACACATAACAGCAATCCTGAGAGGTGGGATAGGACATTTCCTTGTGCTTTTGATTCTTATTTCCCTGATGATGAGTAACCTGAGCATTTTTTTCCCGTATACCTATTGGCCATTTGTATGTCTTCAGAGAAATGTCTATTCGAGTGCTTAACCCATTTTTTAATTGGATCGT
This sequence comes from Panthera uncia, assembly GCF_023721935.1. Classification (NCBI taxonomy): domain Eukaryota; kingdom Metazoa; phylum Chordata; class Mammalia; order Carnivora; family Felidae; genus Panthera; species Panthera uncia. The sequence continues at coordinate 1,761,289 of NW_026057584.1, forward strand.
TAGCATTTTTTTTTTAAATTTTGAGTTGCAGGAATTGCTTCCATGTGGAGATGAACCCCTTATCAGACATGCAGTTTGCAGATATGTTCTCTGTCCCGTAGGTTGCCGTTTCATGCTATTGACTGTTTCCTTTGCTGGGAAGATGCTTTTTAGTTTGATAGAGTCCCTCTTGTTTATTTTTGTTTGTTCTGTCGGGTGTGCCAAGACCAACACTGTGAAGTTTTTCCTTGTGTTTTCTTTTAGAAGTTTTAAAGATCAGGGTCTTGTGTTTAAGACTTTTGTCCATTTTGAGTTTATATTGGTGTATGGTATAAAATAAGGGCTAGGGGTGTCTGGGTGGCTCCCTCGGTCGAGCGTCCGACTTCGGCTCAGGCCATGATCTCACAGTTCAGGAGTTGGAGCCCCGCGTCAGGCTCTGTGCTGATAGCTGGGAGCCTGGAGCCTGCTTCGGATTCTGTGTCTCCCTCTCTCTCTACCCCTCCCGTGCTTGTGCTCTGTCTCTCTCTGTCTCTCAAAAATGAATAAATGTAAAAAAAAATGTTTTAAAAAATAAAATAAGGGCCTAATTTCATCCTTTTGCATGTATATATCTAATTTTCCCAGCACCAGTTGTTGGAGAGAATGTTCTTGTTGTGTATTCTTGTACAAAATGTCAAAGACCAATTGAACATGTATGCATGAATTTATATCTGGGCTCTCTAGTCTGTTCATTGATCTCTACATCTGTCTGTACACCAGCATCATACTGTTTTGATTATTATACCTTTATGATATATTTTGAAACAAAAAACTATGATACTTCTAGCTTTCTTTTCTTTTTAAGGTTGAGTTGGCTATTCACGGTCCCTTGTAGTTCCATATGGATTTTAAAATTGTTTTTTCTATTTTTGTAAACCATGCCATTGAGATATGTTAGTTTCATGTGAAAGATATAATGACTCAACAATTCCATATGTCACTCAGTGTTCACCACAATCCCCTTCACCTATTTCTCCCATCCCCCACCTGCCTCCCCTCTGGTAACCATAAGTTTGTTCTCTATACTTAAGTGGCCGTCTTTTCTTTTTCTATCTTTTTTATGGCTGACTAGTATTCCATTGTATACATGTAACACATCTGTTTTATCCATTCATCTATGGGTGAACACTTAGGTTGTTTCCATATCTTTTTTTAAGTTTATTTATTTTGAGAGAGAGAGTTTGAGCAGGGGAGGGGCAGAGAGAGAAGGAGAGGGAGAATCCCATGCAGGCTCTGTGCTGCCAATGCAGAGCCCATTATGGGGCTTGATCCCATGAACCATGAGATCATGACCTGAGATGAAATCAAGAGCCAGGTGCCTAACCAAGAGACCCCTAGATTGCTCCCATATCTTGGCTATTGTAAGTAATGCTTCAATAAACATGGAGGTGCATATATCTTTTTGAATTAGTGTTTTAGTTTTTGTGGGGTAAATACCCAGTACTGGAATTAGTGGATCATATGACAATTCTAGTTTTAATTTTTTGAAGAACCTCTGTATTGTTTTACACAGTGTCTGCACCAATGCAACAACCATGGGTGTACCTAAAAAGTACGATGCTAAGTGAAATAAGTCAGACAGAGAAAGACGAATACCGTATGATTCACTCATATGCAGAATTTAAGAAACAAAACAAAGGAACAGTTTCATAATATATTTTGAAATCTGGGATTGTGATACCTCCAGTTTTGTTTTTCTTTTTCAAGATTGCTTTGACTGTTCTGGGTCTTTTGTGCCTCTATACAAGTTACAGGTTTATTTGTTTTAGTTATATGAAAAATACTGTTGGCATTTGGATAGGGATTGCATTAAATCTCTAGATTGCTTGGGGTATTATGGACATTTTAACAATATTGGTTCTCCCAATCCATCTCTCCATTTGTTTATATCATATTTAATCTCTCTCTCTAGATGTGTTTCCATTGGCAAGGAAAACAAAAGCAAAATTAAACTATTAGGACTACGCAAAAATAAAAAGCTTTTGCACAGCAAAGGAAACCATCAACAAAGCAAAAAGACAACCCAATGAATCAGAGAAGATCTCTGTAAATGATATAACCAACAAGGGGTTAATATCCAAAATATATAAAGAACTTATACACTCAACATCAAAAATAAAAAGAAGAAAGGAGAAAAGAAGGAGAAAGAAGAAAGGAGAAAAGAAATAATCTAATTAAATATGGGCAGAAGACATGAACTGACATTTCCTCAAATAAGACATACAAATGGCCAACAGGCACATGAAAATATTTTCAACGTCACTCATCACCAGGGAAATTCAAATCAAATCTGCAATGAGATATCACCTCACACCTGTCGAAACGGCTATAATCAACAACACAAGAAACAACCAGTGTTGGCGAGGATGTGGAGAATGGGGAACCTTCTTGCACTGCTGGTGGGAATGCAAACTGGTGCAGCCACTCTGGAAAACAGTATGGAGGTTCCTCAAAAAATTAAAAAAAAAGAAATTACCATATGATCCGGTAATTTTACTACTGTATTTAGTCCCCCCCCAAATGAAAACACTAATTTGGAAAGATGTATACCCTATGTTTACTGCAGCCTTACTTATAATAGCAAAGATACGGAAGCAACCCAAGCATCCATCCATAAATGAATGGATAAAGAAGATGTGGTATAGATATATAAGGGAATATTACTCAGCCTTAAAAAAAGAATGAGATACTAACACTGAGATTTTGATAGGTACTGCATTGAATCTGTAGATTGCTTTAGGTAGTGTGGACATTTTAAAGGTATTAAGTCTTTAGTAAATACCATGTTAATATTTCACTTTAATTTTTTCACTATAGGATGCAAGTAGATGTATTTTATCAAGTGAGAAGATTGCTAGAGAACTACGTATAAATACTGCTTTAGCTGTATCATCTCAGTTTTGATGTTCAGAGTTTTCAGTATCATTTAGTTTTACCTGCTTGGGTTTTCAGTATTATTTCTTCTTTGACCTGTGAGTTACTTATAAGGATGTGTCTTAAACTTCCAGATATTTAAGATTTTTTTCAGTTTTATTTTTTTATTAACATCTATTAAATTACATTTATGTCTTGGTTCCATAGTCATAAATTAATTGAGTAGATATGTGTAGGTTTATTTCTGGGCTCTCTATTCTGTTCCATTCATCTCCGTGTCTGTTTTTAGGGCAATATCATACTGTTTTGATTACTAACACATTGTAATATGGTTTGGAATCAGGAAATGTAATGCCTCCAGCCTTGTTATTCTTTCTCAAGATTGCTATGGCTCTTCAAAGTCTTTTGTTGGCGCCATACACATTTAAGAATTATTTTTCTCTTTCTGTGGAAAATGTCACTGGAATTTTATTAGGGATTGCATTGAATCTGTAGATGGCTTTGGGTAGTGTGGACACTTCAACGATATTTATTCTTCCAGTCTATAAACACAGACTATTTTTCCATTTATCTGTTTTCTTCCATTTATATCATCAATATCTTATAATTTTTCAGTGTATGAGTCTTTCACCTCCTTGCTTAAATTTATTCCTAGGCACTTTATTCTTTTGATGCAATTTTAAATGGGATTGTTTTCTTAATTGCTCTTCTGATAGTCTGATAGTATATACAAACACAGCTGATTTTTGTTTATTGATTTTGTGTCCTGCAACTTTACTAAATTTATTAGTTTCAACAGATTTTTGGTGGAGTCTTTAGGTTTTCTACATACAAAATCATGCCATCTACAAATAATAACAGTTTTACTTCTTTTTTTCCCAATTTGGATGACTTTTATTTATTTTTCTTGTCTAATTGCTCTGGCTAGGAATTCCAATACAATGTTTAATAAAAGTGGTGAGAGCGGGCATCTTTGTTTTCATAAAGGAAAAGCTTTCAGTTTTTCACCCCTGGGTATATTAGCTGTGGGCTTGTCATATATGGACTTTAGTATGTTGAGGTACTATATCCAGTTTGCTGAGAATTTTTATCATGAATCAATGTTGAATTTTGTCAAATGCTTTTTTTTTACATCTGTTGAGATGATCATTTTATCTTCACCCTTGTTGTGTTCATGTTATGTATCACATTGATTGATATGCAGATATTGAACCATCCTTGCATCTCCAGAATGAATCCTACTTGACTATGATGCATGATCCTTTGAATGTATTTTTGAATTTGGCTTGCTAATACTTTCTTGAGGATTTTTGCATCTATGTTCATCAGGAATAATGGCCTATAATTTTATTTTCTTCTTGTCTTCTTGTCTGGTTTTGATATCAATGTAATTCTGAACTTGTAAAATGAGTTTGGAAGTATTACCTCTTCTATTTTTGGAAGAGTTTGAGAAGGATTGGTATTAGTGCTTTAAATTTTTGGCAAAAGTCACTAAAAAGAATTCTTTTTTTTCCTCAGTAAGTATGGCTGAATCTTGATCTAGAGAGGAGTTCTCTTCCAAAATGGTATCATAGGAGGCTTCTGAACTCACCTCCTCCCATGGATGCATTGACTCTACAGCTATACATGGAATAGTTCTCTCTGAAATAAAATCTAGAAACTAGCTGAGTGACTTCTACACATCAGGTGAATGAGAAAATACCCACACTGAAATGGGAAGGAAAGGCTGAAACGCACTCTCACCATATGTTCCCACCCCTGCAACAGCAACATAGATTGGGAAAGAACGGACAATTCTGATTCTCCATGAGAAGCAAAAGGTTTGTACTCAACATGTAGTACTCTAACTTTTAAGAATTCCACATAAGGGATGGCTGGAAGTCTACATCCCTACACAGGCCTTGCAAGAGATGTTAAAGGGACTTCTTCAAGCTAAAATGAAAGGATGTTAATTAGTAACAGGAAAAAATGAAAGTATAAATCTTACTGATAATATAAATACGTTAGTTAATTCTAGAATACCCTGGTGGTGATGGTGGTAGGTAAATTACATATACATTTAGTTTGAAGGTTAAAAGACAAAAGTATTTAAAATAACTATGACTACAATAAATTCTTAATAGATACACAAGGTAGAAATGTAAATTTTGACATCAACAATATAAAATGTAGGTGGAGGAGAATAAAATGAAAGCTACAGCATGCATTCAAAGTTAACTTGTTATCAGCTTAAAATATACTCTTACAAGTATAAGATGTTAAATGTAAGCCTTGTTATAGCCACAAAGCAAAAACCTATAGCAGACACACAAAAGAGAAAGAGACAGGAATCCAACTATACCACAACAGAAAAATATCATTCACACAGGAAGAGATAAAGAAGAAAGGAACAAAGGAATTGCAAAGTAGCCAGGAAACAATATCACCTATAGCTATAAATAATAACTCCAAATGTAAATGTTCTAAACTCTCAAGTAAAAATACACAGAGTGTCTGAATGAATAAAAAGAATATGACATAACTATATGCTGCCTACACAAGGCTCACTTCAGTTTTAAGGGCACACACAGACTGAAAGTGAAGGGATGGAAAAATTAGTCCGTGCAAATGGAAACTGAAAGAAAACAGTGGTACCCCTACTTATTTCAGAAAAAAAATAGACTTTAAGCCAAAGACTGTAATAAGATAAAGGTCATTATATAATAATAAAAAGATCAATCCAGTAAGAGGATATAACATTTAAAAATATGCATGCAATATACGAGCTCCTAGATACATAAAGCAAGTACTAACAGATCTGAAAGAATAAATAGTCAGCAATACAATAATAGTGGGGATTTCACTTTCAATAGATTGTCCAGACAGAAAGCCAGAATTGTCCAAGTCAATAAGGAAACACTGGACTTAAACTACATGTCAGACCTGATGGACTTAGACATTTATAGAACATTCTATCCAACAGCAGCAGAATAAATTCTTTTCAAGTGAATATGAAACATTCTCCAGGATAGACCACATGTTAGGACATAAAACACATCTTAATAAACTTAAGAAGATTGAAATAACAGGCACCTATTCTGACCATAGTGGTTTGAAACTAGAAAATAATTACAAGAAGAAATTAATTACATGAAAGGATAATTCACACACATGGAAATAAAACAACGTACTACTGGATGACCTATGGATCAAAAAAGAAATCAAAAGATAAAAAGAAATATATATATTGAGACAAACGAAAATGGAAATATAACATATAAAAACATATGGGATGCAGCAAATGCAGTTCTAAAAGGGAATTTTACAACAATAAACACCCATATTAAGAAATAAGAAACGTCTCAAATAAACAATTCTACTGTATATCTCAAAGAATTAGAAAAAGTTCAAAGTAAATCCAAAGTTAATAGAAAGTTGTCTTATTGCTTTCCAGATAAATTATGATGTCTTGTTTGATTTTCCTCTTTGACTCAATTTTTGGTTCCTTTTAATAAATATTTTTAATTTTATTGTATATGACCCAAGAACCTGGTAAAAAATATTATTTTTAATTTTAATTTATAGCCGAACCACGATATATTTTGGAAACATTCTACAAACAAACAAAATAAACCCAATATGTTTTTATTCAAGGGATCTAAGGTTTTTGTAAAAATATTGAAGAATTTTGTTGACTGGTCTCTTATTATATTTGTCTTTGCTTACATTTTGACTTCTAGATCTGTCCCATTCTTTAAGAATTCTCTCCTAACATTTCTAGCAGCCTTTACTGTATTTATTTAAATCCATTTTTAGTGTGTACACATTTATGACAGTTATATGATATGTGTAAATTTACCTGTTTTCATTGCTTAATTAAATCTTTAGCCTGTTCAAAAAAATTATCGTTAAATTTGACCTTGTCAGCTATTAACAATCCATCTGCTTTTTTGTGCACTTAGCTGCCATCAAATTGCTCATAACATTATCTTCAACAGTTCTTTATCATTTTAATTATGTTTCTTGTACCTTAGTGTATAGTTGGATTTTATTTTATTCAAACCTTACATTTTCTCTCTTTTGATAGAGAATTCAGGGCATTCGCATTTTGTGTGATGACTTTACATCCTTCTCAATATTATTAATAACACATTGGAATAATCTATGGTAATGAAAAGTGAATGATCTATTTCTATAAGCAGCAGCATATATTAACATCACAAATATAATAATGAACAAACGAAGGCAGATATAAAAGATTACCTAGTATGTAATTCCATTTATATAAATTCAGAGCGGACAAAATTAATCTTTAGCATTAGAAGTTAAAACAATTATTACCATTGGAGATATAAAGGAGTATTAGAGGGTTTCTGGATTGAGTATTACTGTTTCTTTTTGCTAGGTAGTGGGTTACACAGGTGTGTTCACACTTTCAAAATTCATTGAGTTGTATACTTAGGTCTTATTCAGCATTCTCTAAAAATGTTATACTTAAAAATGTTTATTAAATTTTTCTGATCTATGAGCATAATCATGTTGTCTGCAAGTTGTAAGTTTAATTCTTTTCTAAGTTCTGTTTCACTGAGCCTTTAATTTACATTTTTATTGAGTTTTTATGTCCATGTGCTTGTAGCTCAACACAATGTTAAGGAGTGAGACAAAGGCTATTGTGTCATTGACTTGTTTGCAGTTTTAGAGGAAATACTTTTAACAGTTTATTATTTAAGTGTGATATTAGCTGTAAGTTTTTAGAAGATGTCCTTTATGATGATAAGGAAGTTTCCTTCTATTCCTGGTTTGCTAAAAGTGTGCAAAAATAGGATGTTGAATTTCACCAAATGCTTGTATTATATGTATATTCTTCTTCATTTTGTTCATGAGTTAGGTTACATCAATTAGTCTTTAAGTATTTAATAAACCTTGTATTTCTGAAATATATGAATTAGTTGTAATGAATGCTATCTATCACTATCTATCTACAATTAGCCTTTTGTTTGAAAGGTTTTTGTTTGGGAAAACTTTCCATCTATATTTATTATGGAAGAGGGTCTGTAATTCTGTAATGTCCTCATCAGATTCAGGAATCAAGGTTTTGTTGCCCTTACAAAATGAGTTCATCAGTGTTCCTTCTATTTATTTTTTCTGAAAAGACATGACCATGCTTCTTTCTTATATACTTGGAAAAATCACTGACAGAACTTTCTGTGTCTAAATATTTCCATGTTGAAAGTTTGTAATTTCAGAGTCAATGTCTTTAATCTATATGTAATTATCATTCAGCTTTTAAATTTCATTTTATGTTGGCTTTGATAAAGTTGCATTGCTATAGGAATATTTATCCTATGCATCTAAATTTTCATTTGGCTTAAAGTTGTTCATAATATCCCTTGTCATCTTTTTAATATTTGTGGGCTCTGCGGGACTTCTCCTCTCATTCCCATTTTTGGTTATTGATGGCTTTCTCTCTTGTTTCCATCCAAGTGTTTATATCACTTTCATTAGCCTTTATAAAGAACACATTTTTAACTTTATTGGCCTCAACACTGAGTATTTATTTCCTAATTAATTTTTTTGCTCTTATAGTTATATATCCCTTTCTACTTTCTTTGGGTCAAATGTAATCTTCTGCCAATTTCTTGAATTGGCTTCCATTGTTTCCATTGATAACACACTTACCTGTTTATGAAGATAAGACTTTTTTCTGTGGATTCCTTTCAATTTTTCATAATGTCAACTGTGACATACCTAACTACAATAAGTGTGTGTATGTGTGTGTGTGTGTGTGTGTGTGTGTGTGTGTGTGTGTATGTGTGTGTGTGTTTAAATAAATATCCTATTTGATGTTTCATAATTTTTGGAAAACTCATCTATTATTTATTCTAATATTTGTCCCTGCTCATTCCTTCACTTCTTCATCTGAGGACTTCAATCATATGTATGTTCAGGCTTATTACCATATCCTCTGTGTCTCTTATTACTTTTCCAGTATTTGTGCTTTTGTCTTTTCATGCTTATAAGTATGAATATTTTCTTTTGATCTATATTCCAGTTTACTAATTCTTTCTCCAGCTATATCTAGTCTGTTGTTAATCCTATCCATTGTATTCTTGATAGCAGTTATTTTATTTTTAAATTTATTTTTTTTAATTCCTTGAACATACTTATTTTAAAGTCCATGTCTGAGATCTCTTGTGGATCTACTTCTAATGTCTACTTTTTAGTTTTGTTTTATCTTGTTTTTCTGAGTGGCTGGTTACTTTTGATTACATGCTGGATAATAAATATTTTTAAATGCAGGGGTAATTTGAGGCTCTGGATGATGTCGACTCTCCTCTAAGAGGATTTTCTTTTGCTTGTACTCAGAAGCCAGACAAACAAACCCTGACCACATTAATTCAATTAGACTCTAAGAAAATTTGGATCTGGAAGATGGTGTGAGACCTTGTGAAAGCTGGTCTATGTGAAGTTTACTGCTACTTCTAGGATGTTGCCATTCATACTCCCTCCTATTCATTGCCAATTTTTGCTCCCCCAGCCCCATGAATCTGCCAGTCACATCTTAGCGTCTCAGCATCAACCTTAGTAGTTGACAACTTCCTCAAGGGAGAAGCCCTGACAAATTTTAATCTCACCTGTCTTGGCTTCATCTGCATTCCAATTTTGGTCTCCAATTTCTTCCTGCACTAGTTGGTGTCTAGTGATTTCAGAAAATTTTTAAATATTTTAAAAATATTTCATATTTCAACAAGAGGGTGTATCTGAAATACTTTTCTGCCATTGCCAGAAGAGAATTCCTGTTGTATCATTTTCCATTCTTTTCGTTTTGAACCTCCAGTGTCATTTTGTTTTAGATTGTGTCTTATGTATAAAGCATCAAAAAAAAGTAGTGTGTTTTCCTTACCATTCTGAGAGCCATTATCTCTGAAAAGGTTAACTTATTACATTTATCTTTGTTGTAATTTTTGATATATTTAAACTTAAAACTCATGTATTTTCTTATATTATGTGCTGGCCGTTTTTGTTTTTGTTTTTGTTTTTTTTTTCCTTTTTTCTTACTAGTTTCTGTACAAATTACTGATGTTTTTTCTTCCACTTTTACTCTCAGTATTTGGAAATTGCACGTTTATTTCTATTCTTTTAGTATCTACTCTTACATTTTTTAATACACCTGCTAAAGTTATATTTTGTATAAATGTCTAGAGGGAATCAGAATTTCCTTCCTCAAGGAACAAAGAGCATTAGTATAGTCTTTCTCATAACACATCTCTCTAAATTAACATCATTTAACATTTTAGAACTAGATTCTACTTTAAAAATAAACATTGTGTTACATCCTGTATCAACAGTCATGAGGCTTAAAAATACATTTTACATTTTTATTTTTCACCATGACTTCTTTTATCGCTTTTCTCTTTCTTTGAACCATTTATTTTGTGGGAGCACATCACATTCACCTATCTCATTGTTTCCTTGATAAACAGGATATATCAGAATCTTTTCTACTGGGGTCTGTGTCTACTTATACATGGCCATTCCTCTCTAGCTCTATTGCCCACAAAATAGCACTTTTAACATGTGGACAAATTCCCTGATAATGCACCCTGTGAAGATTAAGGAGAGACTGGTTGGTCTAGACTGGTTCAGAAGTAGCTCTCAACCTAATCACCGATGAATGCACTGAAGTCATTTTCTGCTACTTGCATCTAAATCTACTTGATTTCATACCAACCATTTCTATCTCCGTAGCAGTCTTCTCCTGCATATCTGGAGGTTTTGATTTACACTGTATTGTATTGGTTACTCCACAGATCTTTTCCTTTTTAAAAAAAAATTCTTTTTAATGTTTATTCTTGAGAGAGACAGACAGACAGAGCATGAGCAGGGGAGGGGCAGAGAGAGGGGGGGACACAGAATCTGAAGCAGGCTCCAGGCTTCAAGCTATCAGCACAGAGCCTGATGAGGGGCTTGAACTCATGGACCACTGTGGGAGATGCAGGAGAGAAGCATCAAAGGAATAGACTTCAAAAGGGAAGAGCTGGAGAAGGTGCAAGGCCTTAGGACATGTTTACACAGCTGAACATGGCTGCGGCTCATAAGGAATGCCTAGAGCCATTAACATTGTCCAGGGCCGGATCCTTCTTCACACCTGACCCTTCCTAGTGTTACAGAAACCAATTAACTCAAAATTCAACTTTGAAAAGCTAAACCATTAGATTGATTAACACACTTGCTTAGCTGACTTTGTGCACATAGTCTTTAGCAATTATCCTAATAAAAAGAAGTTTCATTCTGGAGTCGGGGTCTCATTCCGACTCGAGTATGAGGACCTTCACTTAACTGTATTTTGTTTGTGGACTCATCTTTTGCGACTCTGGCCATACTCCCTGTGACAAACCACGAGATCATGACCTGAGCCAAAGTCTAATGCTTAACAGACTGAACCACCCAGGTGCCCAAATCTTTTCCTTTTTTTTTAAATTTTTTTTTTCAACGTTTTTTTTATTTTTGGGACAGAGAGAGACAGAGCATGAACGGGGGAGGGGCAGAGAGAGAGGGAGACACAGAATCGGAAACAGGCTCCGGGCTCCGAGCCATCAGCCCAGAGCCTGACGCGGGGCTCGAACTCACGGACCGCGAGATCGTGACCTGGCTGAAGTCGGACGCTTAACCGACTGCGCCACCCAGGCGCCCCGTCCTTTTTTAAGTAATTCTTTAAAATGCCTGATCAATGATGACATTATTTCTGATTTTCAGGATTATTGTAGAGTGATTACATTTCTTATTCAGCCATCTTGATCCAATACAGCTTTAATTTGTATAACAATGTAATAATTGACACCATATGTCAGCCAAGTATTTGAATTTTTATTATGAATTTTCATTAGCTTTCAAGTTAATTAATCGTATTCTATAAAGAAAGGGTCCAAAAAGATTCAAAGGACAGAAAAGGGATTTTAAAATTTCTGAACACATGAGACTGGCATATCATTTGAATATATTTCTATTTGAATATATATTAAATATGTCTTTGAATATATTTTGAATATATTCAATAGTCAAATGATATGCTAGTACTCGTGTGTTTAGATACCATATTAAAATACATATTACAAAAATAATGTTAACTGACCTATTCCTATACTATGCTAAGCAGTTAAATTGCATCCGCGTGCTTATTTGAATACATTCTAACAACACTGCATCAAATTTAATGGTGCCTAGCAATATTTAATGTCCTTCTAGAGAGCCTACTGCTAGTGATTGAACTGGGAGTCCAGCCCAGGTTTTCTGAACACGCATCCAGCACCAATTCCATACAAAAGCTGCCCTTTTCCATTTGCCCTCTATGTAACCCTATTTAGGGTTTAGCCATCACCTTGGGCTATTTACTGATAATACCAGGATTTATTTTTCTCTTAATCCTGAAGCTACATACTCCTCTGGGCTCTGCCTTAAAACAAACAAACTCTACTGCTAACAATCTTACAACTCTTGCCTCATTAAAGAGTTTCTAATGAGCTAATTAAACAGGAATGTAGTTTGGCAAGGAAAGGCCCCCAGACAATGTGAATTCTGAGGCAGGGAGAGTAGGGATTTAACCCTCTGGAGAGCTCAGCCTAATAACCTAGGATCCTAATGAGCCTGGTGTGGTTCCCAACTAGCTCCCAGGAAGCCCATCTGATCAAACTGCATATCATAATGAATATGGTCTCCTGACCCCAGCCTCTAGTGAGCCAGCTTGGCAAGCTGCATCTTCTAAGGTATTTGCCAAATCAACACGTCCAAAGTTAAGTCTCACAATCCATCTGTCCTGCTGAGCAACCCGTCCTCACACAAAGGCTTCTTACCTGTCAAAACTCTCAAAACACTGGGTTTTAAATAGTTCAGTATCTCATGGATCCAGAGTGGAAGAACGTGGAACTACCCAAAATCTCATTTGGTCAAACCCCATCCTTTCATGAAGGAAGGATATGAGACCTAGACAATATGGGATCTGACTTGCTGTAGAAATTCAGAAAGCAAGCAGAAGAAGGTGCAAAAGTAACAAAGAATACTGAATAGGCATGAAAAAGAGTAATAAATAGGCATTTTTTCAGCCAGATGTTAACATTTATTTTAAAAGTAATGGTCTCTTATATGTTTTGCCTTGATGAACAGCCATTTTCTCTGTTAGCTGCCTGTTTGCATAGCTACCCACCCATAACAGACTGAAAATACCAGATATTAGCTTTCTTAGTGTCTCACAGGTAGTCTAGTTGTGACCAACAACACATGAAGGGAAACATCTAGAAAATACTCATGAACAAAAGAAGGGGGACATATACTCTTTGAAGAAGACTGATAATGCCTTTCAACATTCAATTCCTTTTATTATATTGTAATAGAATCATTATTATCCTTATTATGATTGCTCAGAATAAAAACAGTAATTTTCATCCTCTCTTGCAATGTGTATGGCCGCATAACCAAGTCCTGATAAATTTAATACAGCAACAATTTTATTAAAGAAAAATTACTGAACCTTGATAAGAACAGCAAAGGCTATGTCATATTGACCTGGGCTTCTCCCAATCTCCCCTTTCTGGCCACCATGGGTTGGTAGCCTTGAAAGGCAGCCTTGCAGATACCAAAAGGGGAAGAGTGATTTTACAGGTTGTCAAAAAACCTTGTCCCTAGAGCAGTGTCACTGTTTCCCCCAATCTGCCATCTCCTGGAAAAGCCACATTCACGTGGTAGCTGTTTGGTCTGACCTAGAGCCCAGTTCTACCGCCAGAGAATCATTGGCATCACCAGCAATGAAGCAGATGCCAGATGCTGCAGTACCAGCATTGCTGGGATAAAGAAGTGCTCAGTCAAAATCTAAAAGGAAGACCTGGGGAATAAGAGGTCTGGCAGGGGGAGGGGTTTGAAAAGCTCACACATATCACTGGGGTCCTGTAAGGCTGTATTCATCATATGGCCGTGTGCATGCCCAAGGATGATTAGAGGGCCCCAGTCACTTGTCAGTGGTCTTGAGGTTCTGCACAAGCAGGAAGTGAAGGCTAAGACAGATGAGATGTGTCAGTTGCCTGAGCTTTGAAGGAGTGCCTCAACACAGACAGATCTTAGCACAGGTTGGAAGATTTACTGGCTGAAGACATTTAAGAAAACCTGAGCAATCATTGACTATTAAGTTAGTCTGAGCAAGTATTGCATTGTTATATTATCCAAATTGTTAATTTATCAATGAAAAATTATGAAACACCCAAAGAAAGAGGAAAGTATGGCCACATTAAAAAATAAGGCAGTCAGTTGAAACTGTCCTTAATGGGGACTAGATGGTTGGCTTACTAGACAAACATTCATGTTTTTGTAAATATATTTACATATAATTACATACAAAAAACATTCAGTTTTTGCAAATATATTCAAAGAACAGAAGGAAATCATATTTAAAGAATTCAAGTAAAGTATGACAACTGTGTTTTATCAAATAGAAAATACCAATAGAGGAAAAAAATTATATATATTTATTTATAATTTGAATGTATATTTAATATATAATATATAATTTTAATATATTTTAATATATATTTAAATATATAATATATGTTTATACTTTATATATATAAATTATATATTTTTCAAATAGAAATTCTAAGATAGAAAGTATAATAACCGTAATGAAACTTCACTAGAGGAGCCTAACTGTAGGAGAAAGAATCAACTGGAAGAAGAAAAACTCAGTGAACTTGAAGATAAGTCAATAGAGGTCATTCAGTCTGAGGAACAGAAAAAGAATGACTAAAAATGAGCAGAGCTTCAGAGACCTGTGGGACATTATCAGGCATACCATCATACACATAGTAGAATCCCAGGAGGAGAAAAGACAGAGAATGGAGCTGAGAAAAGATTTGAAAAAATAATGGTGGAAAATTTCCCAAACTGGATGAAAACATTAATCTGTACATACTGGAAGCTCAATGAATTCCAGTACATAAATCTGAAGATATCCCCATCTAAAAACATCATGGTCAAAGGGTCGGAAGTCAAAGACGAAAAGAAAACATTGAAAGAAGGAAGATTAAAAGTAACTTATCACATAAAATGAATCCTCGATCAGATTAACAGCTGACACCAGGGGCACCTGGGTGGCTCAGTTGGTTAAGCATCTGAATCTTGATTTCAGCTCAGGTCATGGTCTCATGGTTCCTGAGTTCAAGCCTTGCATTGGGCTCTGTGCTGACAGGACAGAGCCTGCTTTGGATCCTGTTTCCCTCTCTGGGGCACCTGGGTGGCTCAGTCGGTTAAGAGTCTGACTTTGGCTGAGGTTATGATTTCGAGGTTCTGAGTTTAAGCCCTGTGTGGGGCTCTGTGCTGACAGTTCAGAGCCTTGAGCCTGCTTCGGATTCTCTATCTCCCTCTCTCTGCCCCTCCCCTTCTCATGCTCTGTCTCTCTCTCTCTCTCTCAAAAATAAATACTAAAAAAATTGTTATAAAAAAACCTGACATCAGAAAATGTGGAAGTCAGAAATTAGTGGGATGACATCATCAAACTGCTGAAAGAAAGGCTCATTGACCAAGAATCAATATATAGCGATCAATAAGGATACTTTGAATATTCTTCAAAAATGAAGAATAAATTAAGACATTTCCAGATTGAAAAAAATAATGACACTAGCCTCTACGAGAAATACTAAAAAGTGTCTTTCTGGCTGAAAAGAAAGAACACTAGATGGTAATTGAAATCATGAAGAAATAAAGAGTACTAGTAAAGGTAATTACATAAGTAAATATAAGGACAATATAAATGTATGGTAACTTTTTTTTCTCTTAATTTAAAATATAACTGCATAAAACAGTAATTATAAAACTGTTGATTGGCTTATAACATACAAAAATGTAATTTGTGTGACAGTAGTAGGGAACTATAGGAAGGGAACTATATTGTAATAAAGGTTCTATATGCTATTGAAATTAAATCAGTATTTACCCAAACTGTGTTATTCTAACTTGAGATGTTAATCTAAATTACCATGGGAGCCACTAAGAAAATTACTCTGAAAACATACTAAAGAGAAGGAACTAAAAGGGTACACTAGAAAATATTTATAAACATAAAGGAAAAAAATAATGGAGTGATAGAGGAGCCAAAAAAAACCAAAAAACAAAAACAAAAGACATATAGAAAACCAATGTCCCTGTGCTCGCTTCAGCAGCACATATACTAAAATTGGAACGATACAGAGAAGATTAGCATGGCCCCTGCGCAAGGATGACACGCAAATTCGTGAGGCGTTCCATAAAAAAAAAAAAAAAAAAAAGAAAAGAAAACCAAAGTCCCAGAGCACCTGGGTGGCTCAGTTGGTTAAGCATCCAACTTTTGATTTCAGCTCAGGTCATGATCCCACGGTTCAAGCCCTGTGTTGGACTCTGTGCTAAAAGTGTGAAGCCTGCTTGGGATTTTTTTTCTCTCCCTCTCTCTCTGCCCCTCCCCC
Organism: Panthera uncia; assembly: GCF_023721935.1. Lineage (NCBI taxonomy): Eukaryota > Metazoa > Chordata > Mammalia > Carnivora > Felidae > Panthera > Panthera uncia. The sequence goes on from NW_026057584.1 coordinate 1,777,641, forward strand.
CCCTGTTACCCACCCCCCCCCAAAATAAATAAATAAACATTAAAAAAAAAAAAGAAAATTAATGGCCCAATGGTAAGCATAAATTCTACCATATTGGTAATTACACTAAATGTAATAGATCAAACAAAAAGCAAAGATTAGTAGAATGGATTTTTAAAACACAGGATCTAATGAATGTACTGTCTATATAAGACACACTTTACATTCAAAGACACAAATGGATTAAAAATTTAAAAATGGAAAAAAGATGAAACATACAAACAGAAAACAAAGGAGAGCTGGATTAGCTATACTAATATCAAACAAAAAAGACTTTAAAATGAACATTCTTACTACATATAAAGAAGATTCTATACTAATAGATGGGTTAATTCAACAGTAAGATACAGCAATTATAAATACAAACATACCTAAGAATTGAGCCCCCAAACACATGAAACTAAGAATGATAGAATTGTAGGAGACATAGCTCAACAATAATAGTTGGAGATTTTAATATTCTCAATAATTGATAGGACAAATGGACAAACAATTAAGCAAAGATAGAAAAGACTTGAACAACACTATCAACCAACTTGACCTAACAGACATTTATAAAACACTCCACCTAATCACAGAGTGCATATTCTTTTCAAGTCCACATGGAACATTCTTCAGGATACACCAATGCTAAGCCATAAAAAAAGTCTTAGTAAGTGTAAAAGAATTGAGATCACACAAAATAAATTCTCTGACCATATTAGAAGTAAATTAGAAATGAATAACAGAATAAAAATTGGGAAATCCACAAGTATATGGAAATTAACAACATAGTTATAAATAGTCCATGTGTCAAAAGAGAATTTGTTGCAAGATAAATTAGAAAGCATTTTGAACTCAGTGAAAATGAAAACACAGCTTATCAAAATTTATTGGATGCAGCTAAAAAAGTACTTATAGGTAAATTTATAGCTTTAAATGCCTGTCTTAGAAAAGAAGAAAGATCTCAGATAAAAAGTCCTAAACTTCTACTTTAAAAATCTTGGGGAGAAAAGAGAAAGCAAATTTAGCCAAAGGTAAACAGGAGGAAGGAAATAATAAAGATTAGAGTGGAAATTGGTGGACTACACAGCAGAACAATGACAGAGAAAATCAATTAAACCAAAAGCTGGCTCTTGGAAAAGATCAATGAAATTGTAAGACCTTTAGCTAGACTAACAAACAAACAAGATGAGAGGGGATACATAGTTCATAAAAAGTGGGAGTGAAATGGGGTCAATTAGCATGGGCCCTTCAGAAATCAAAAGGATTATAAGGAAATACCATAAACAACTTGATGCTAAAAATTTGAAAGCTTCAATAAAATGGACAATTTCCCAGAAAGTAACAAATTACCAAGTGGACTCAAGAAAAAAAATGTAAAATCTGGATAGACCTACTACAAGTAAATAAGTTAAATTAGTAACTTTACTTTTTGCCACACACATAAAAGGCCCAGGCCTAACTACCTTAGCCGGTCAATTTTATCGAACGTTTAGAGAAAAAATAATGCCAGTTCTCCAAAGCCCCAGGAATATGCCCATGCTGACATGACCAACTGATTATTGAAAAGGGGCCAAAAGCAATTCAGTGGAGTGAAGATAACCTTTCAACAAGTGGAGCTGGAGCCGTTGGACATCCAGAGAGAAAAGCAAACAGATCAGCAAAACAACTCCACCTAAATTTCCCACCTTATATAAAAATGACCACAAATGGATCATGAGCCTAAATGGAAAACTTAGAACTATAAACCCTGTGTATTATTTCTTACAGCGACATGCAAACCCACAGTTATCTCAAGGTAAAAACGTAATTGAAAACACTCCTCAGTGGGCTTGAGGACAAAACAAAACCTAGGTGCCAAACATCTCATAGGATAAAAAAATTCTACAGCTGTTCACGTCCTTGGCATAACTCTGTAAGGAAAAGGAATCCATTGCAGGGTTGGGTTGGGGGAAGAGCACACAGGCAAGCTTTCCCTGGCATGGGAAAATGGAACCTGGTCCCGCCAAAAGTGGAGTTGCCATCTGGAAACTTGTAGTCAGGGGTTCTTCACCTGCTGCAGGGGCCAGATGGCAATGGGCAAGGGGTGGGCAGAGAACGAGTTGAGAGACATCGGTCCTGCAAAGGGATGTACGTGTGTGGGGCAGTGGGGAGTTGCTCAGAGGAACCCATCAAGAGGCACTCATGGCTCTTGGCCACAGAAGCTCAGAGTGTGCAGCTCAATTTGAACTCTGCAGATTCTTTTGTGTTGCAGCTAGGAAAGGCCGAGGGCGGGGCAGGGAAACTAAGAGAAACCCCTCCAAGTCATTGCTGACATTCCCAGAATGGACAACAGCGCTCTGCCCTGCAGAGCACCTTGGCACATTAAATATCCTTCGCTGGAGGATTTTTAAATTTTTTTTAATTTTTATTTAAATTTTACTTAGTTAACATACAGTGCAATGTTGGTTTCAGGAGTAGAATTCAGTGATCCATCACTTACATACAACACCCAGTGCTCATCACAAGTGCTCTCCTTAGTGCCAATCACCCATCTAGCCCATCCCCCACTCTCCTCCTCCATCAACCCTCAGTTTGTTCTCTATCCTTAAGAGTCCCTGATGGCTTGGGGAGCCTGAGTGGCCTCGGTGGCATCTGTCTTCAGCTCAGGTCATGATTTCACGTTTCACAGGTTTGAGCTCCATAACAGGCTCTCTCTGCTGTCAGCGTGGAACCTGTTTTGGATTCTCTGTCCTCCTCTCTCTCTGCCCCTCTCTTGCTTGCATGCACGTTCTCTCTCTGTCTCTCTCTCTCTCTCTTTCTCTCTCTCTCAAAACTAAATAAACATTAAAAAAAGAGTCTCTTATAGTTTGCTTCCCTGTCTCATTCTCCCACCTCCCATGTGCTCATCTGTTTTGTTTCTTAAATTCCACATTTGAGTGAAATCACACAGTATTTCACTTTCTTTGATGACTTATTTCACTTAGCAGGATACATTCTAGCCCCATCCCTGTCATTGCAAATGGCAGGATTTCATTCTTTTTGATGGCTGAATAATAATTTGATGGCTGAATATCCATTCATCAGTTGACAGACGTTCCATAGCTTGGCCATTGCTGATAATGTTGCTACAAATGTTGGAGTGCAGTACCCCTTCAAATCTGTATTTTTGTGTCCTTTGGGTAAATACCTAGTTATGCAATTGCTGGATCGTAGGGTAGTTCTAGTTTTAGTTTTCTGAGGAACCTCCATACTGTTCTCCAGAGTGGCTGCACCAGTTTGCATTCCCACCAACAATGCAAGAGGGTTCCCCTTTCTCCTCATCCTCACCAACACCTATTTCTTGTAGTTTTAGCCATTCTGACAGGTGTCAGATGGTATCTCAATGTGGTTTTGATTTGTATTTCCCTGATAATGAGTGATGTTGAGCATCTTTTCATGTGCCTGGTAGCCATCTGGATGTCTTCTTTCAAAAAGTGTCTATTCATGTCTTCTGCTCATTTCTTAACTGGGTTACTTTTTTGGGGGTGTTGAATTTGTTCAGTTCTTTATAGATTTTGGATACTAACCCTCTATCCGATATGTCACTTGCAAATATTTTCTCCCATTCCATAGGCTACCTTTTAGTGTTGCTGATTGTTACCTTCACTGTGCAGAAGCTTTTTATCTTTATGAGGTCCCAATAGTTCATTTTTGCTTTTGTTTCCCTTCTCTCTGGTGACATGCCTACTAAGAAGTCTCTATGGCAAAGGTCAAAGAGGTCACTGCCCATGTTCTTCTCCAAGATTCTGATGGTTTCTTATCTCACACTTCGGTCTTTCGTCCATTTTGAAGTTATTTTTATGTATGGTTTAAGAAAGTGGTACAGTTTCATTCTACTGCATGTTGCTGTCCAGTTTCCCCAACACCATTTGTTGAAGAGACTCTTTTTCTCCATTCTTTCCAGCTTTGTCAAAGATTAGTTGACCATATAGTTGTGGGTCCATTTCTGGGTTTTCTATTCTGTTCCATTGATCTATGTGCCTGATTTTGTGCTAGTGCCATACTGACTTGAGGACCATAGCTTTGTAGTACAGCTTGAAATCCAGAATCATGATGCCTCTAGTTTAGTTTTTCTTTTTCAGAATTACTTTGGCTATTTGGGGTCTTTTGTGGTTCCATGCAAATTTTAGGATTGTTTGTTCTAGCTCTGTGAAAAATGTTGGTGGTATTTTGATAGGAATTGCATTAAATGTGTAGATTGCTTTGGGTAGCATAGACATTTTAATAATATTTGTTCTCCCAATCCATGAACATGGAATGCTTTTCCATTTCCTTATGTCCTCTTCAATTTCTTTCGTAAGTGTTCAGTAGTTTTCAGAGTATAGATCTTTTGCCTCTGATTTATTTCTAGATATCTCACTGCATTTGATGCAATTACAAATGGGATCAATGTTTTAATTTCTTTTTCTGCTGCTGCATTATTGGTGTATAGAAATGCAACAGATTTCTGCACATTGGCTTTATATCTTGTGACTTTGCTGAATTCATGTATCAGTTCTGGCAATTTTTTGGTGGAGTCTTTTGGATTTTCTACGTAGAGTATCATGTCATCTGGAAATACTGAAAGTTTGGCTTCTGCCTTGCTGATTTGGATGCCTTTTATTTCTTTTTGTTATCTGATTGCTGAGGCTAAGCTGAAGGATGTTTTTAAATTTTTTTAATGTTTATTCATTTTTTGATAGAGAGACAGAGTGGGAGTGGGGGAGGGGTGGGGAGAGAGGGGTGGAGAGAGGAGTGGAGGGGTGGAGAGAGAATCCGAAGCAGGATCCAGGCTCTGAGCTGTCAGCACAGAGCCGAACGCAAGGCTCGAACTCACACCATGAGATCGTGACCTGAGCCGAAGTCGGACGCTCAACTGACTGAGCCCCACAGGTGCCCCTGAAGGATTTGTTTTTTTAATGGCAAAAGCAGGAAGGTCTCTGATAGCCCCTCCTCACCCTTCTCCCCTGAAACAGGTCAGAAGACATCCATGTGTGAGTTTCCCTCCCTGTAGCAGGAGGAGGGAAGACATTCTTTTCACCAGAGGTGAGGAATCACGGGCCAAGAAATCTGTACAAACAAACCTTGTTAAAAACACCCTTATCTTCCTACTTACTTTTTCACCATTTACATTTGCCCAAATCTTCACAAATTTCCCGTTTCCTTTACTGTCTAAATGTATAAAAGCTGCAGGCTCTGGGCACTTGTTTGGGTCTTCTTTCTGTCGTGAAGGTTCCCACGTAAAAATTCTATAAAGTCTGTCTGCTTTTCTCCTGTTAATCTTTGTCGGTTCACCTTTCAGACCCAGCCAATGACCCTAACAGGTGGCAGTGAATGCCACTGAAGCTCTCTCTTGTGGCACAGAAAACAGGCATGTGACCGGAGAACAAAGAGAAAAGTCCTCCATAACCCGGAATCCTGGGTGCTATGGCATAAAGCGGGAGGAGACTTCCCACAGTTTCTAAAGAAGGCGCCGACTGCAGGCCCCCGAGATCTCGCCAACACACAGACCCTAGATGCCGCTACCGCCCTTAAGCCATTTAAAGCCCGTGGGGAAGTGGATCAAACTAAAGCTGCCACAGGACCCACAGCTTGCCCAGTTGCAGCCAGACTGGCTCACACCCCACTTCGATACACCCCAGTGAAACTGCTGAAAAACAAAAACCAACAGCACATCTGACAGCATCAGACAGAGAGAAAAGACACATAACATAGTTGGAATGACGGCAAACGTTTATCTGGCTTCTTGTAAAAGACAGGTTCTAAAGACAGTGGAACAGCATCTTCAAGTTGTTGAAAGGAAAACACTGTTGGTGTAAAATTCTATATCCAGCAAAGCTATCTTTCAAAATGAATGAGGAAATGAAGACATTCTCAGGCAGAGGGAAGCTGAGATAATTTGGGAGTCTGCAGACCTGCACTATGAGAAATTCTAAAAGAATATCTCCTGGCAGAAAGAAAATGAAATGATATAGAACCCTGAGTCTTCAGGGAAGGAATAAAGAAGACTGAAAGAGTAAGAGTGAGCATATGGGAAAGATAAAGCCGAGTCTTAGGAAATATAAGATAACGAGAGCAAGACGTTCAGCAGGGGAGTGAATGGAGTCAGGCAGATGGAGTGTGCATACTGCTTATGTAATAGGGTGGGATTAATTGGAAATAGATACGCTATATTAAAGAGACATGTTTCAATTTCTAGAATAATCCCTGAAGCTAACCATATTAGTTTCCTGTTGCTGCTGTAACAAATTAACACACCCTTAGTGGCTTGAACCAACATAAAACTATTATCTTATGATTTTGGAAGTCAGACATCCAAAATCGGTCTGACGGGGATAAAATCAAGGAGTACAAATGCCGTGCTCCCTCTGGAGACTCCAGGAAAGAATCAATGCCTTGCCTTTTCCCGCTTCTGGAGGTCACTGGCATCTGTGGCTTATGCTTCATGGCTCCTGCTGGTGACACTCTGATCTATGCCTCTAATCAGTAATCTTCCTCTCCTTCTATCTTTTAAGCATCTAAGCATCCTAGTGATTGTGTGGGACCCACGCAGATAATCCAGGATAATCTCCCTATCAAAAGAGATCCTTATCTTAACCAGATCTGCAAAGTCCCTTTGCAGTATAAGGTAATATTCACAGATCCTGGGAATTAGGATGTGGGCACAGTTGCGGGGGGGAGGGGGTGCATCATGTGGAAAACATCACTGTTATTCTGTCTACGACACTAACCAAAGGAGTAGAGCTAAAATATCCACACGGACTTCAAAATGAAACACTAAAAAATGCACACTTTACCCAAAAGAGAAGAAGAGAGAAACAGAGAAATAAAGATGAAAGGGAATGGATAGAAAACATGATACTAATGTGGGACACTTAGAAAAGAACATGCACTTAATTATATTAAGTGTAAATGGAGCAAATGCTTGAGATAAAGTACAGAAAGTTGCCTTTGTTTTTAAAACACACGTCTAATTTCTAAATCAATAACCTTTAAAAAGGAAGAATTGTTTTGAAAGTGCTGTTCACTCAGTTTTGCTGTGCTTGTCCAAGAATTGCAAGATGCCTGTCTCCTTTGCTTAGTGGCTTCCTGAGCTCTGGCATATGGGGCCAGTATCTTTCTCCTCAAATAAATATCCACTGCATAGACTGATGAGCGTTTAATTAGCATTTTCCTTTTTGGAGAAGGAAGGGGGAACATAGGCCAAGTAAAGTAAAAGCTCTCTCCAAACATCCCTGACTGTGAAATTCTCAGCCCAACACAGGTTGAACTGCCAACAATTTCCGTCCTGCCATTAGCTTCCAAACTCAAAGACTCTGCAGCCAAACTTAATGTGACCTGCGTGGTTAGATTCGTATCACGTCGTTTAGAAAGGGAGCTGTTCCAGTAGGGCTCTCTCTTCTTCTAAGTCCCAGGAACCTAACATTTAAAGTTGATAGAAAGTAGTTTCCAAGGAAACTACCTGGACACTTTGTGGCACTCACCCATGTTCCTCAGTTTGGCATGCCTTACCTTGTTGAAAACATGCACCCATGAGTGTGTGCTTTGAATGAATGCTGTCACTCTCTCACATGTTCAGGATCTTGCTCACTCTTGTTTTGTTGGCGGAAGGCACTGAGGAGAAGTTGGGACTATCAGAAGTCTTCCCCAGGATTTTAAAAAACAGCCTTAGACAGGAGCGTTTGGGTTGATCAGTCGGTTGAGCATCTGACTCTTGATTTTGGCTCAGGTTATGATACTAGGGTCATGGCATAGAGCCCTGTGTAGGGCTCCATGCTGAGTATGGAGCCTGCTTGGGATTTTCTCTCTCCCTCTCTCTGTGCCCTCTCCCCACTTGCTTCACTCTCTCTCTCTCAAAAAGAAAATTAAAAATAAATAAAACAGCTTTAGACAGACCAGAAGAGTAACTCACAACTCCCCAGAGAGGTGAAATAAGAGATGTGGAGCATGGAATGTGTTGGCAGCTGTTTTCTGTTGTGTAGACAAAGACTCTGGCCAAAAAAGGTCATGGGCAGAGGAAAGCAAAGTCAGGAAATTGTGAGAACATCCCTGAGCCCTGGAACCCCTGAGACCAGCTGATCATCTGCTCTGCCTGTTCTTCCATGAATGATCCCATGAATTTCCATTCTTCAATGTCTTAGCTACAGTTGAACTCCCAGCTTTTCGAGGTATAACCGCCCCCCACTCTCTCTTGTTTTTTTCCCTCATGGGACAGTCTTCTCCAAGCCACCACTGAATTTTCTCCAGCTAGCAGAGATTCTCCTCCAAGGAACACACAGTTATTCCAGTTAGAGCTGATGGTCTCAAGCTGTAATTTGTTTTTTTTTTCCAATGTAATATAAACTTTCTAGCTGCTGAGCTTATAATCAACAATAATATTGCTTTCATTTACAGCAGGACTTCTAGATGTGGCAAAAAATGTTATTTTTTTATTAAGGCAATTTAAAAAAGTAAAATGAATATATTTTCTATATATATATGCATATATATTTTTATCTGTCTAAATATATATATATATATATATTTATTTATCTATCCATCTATTTTACTGTATCAGTGACAGCTATTCTTGAAGATGTTTGGAATTGTAAGAATATTGTGCCAACAAATTTGACAATTCAGATGAGAAGTCCACATACTTAAAGATTCACCTTATCAAATCTGACACAAGGCATAATAGAAAATCTCAGTAGTCCTATTTCAATTAAATAATAGAATTTGTAAGCAAAAATCTTCCTACAAAGAAAATTCTACGGTTTCACAGAAATTGCTATCAAAACATAAAGAAGACATAAATAGAAAAGAAGACTGCAGACTAATCCCTCATTAACATACTCAGAGGAGTTTCTAAAAATATTAGACAAGAGACGCCTGGGTGGCTCAGTCGGTTGAGCGTCCAACTTTGGCTCGGGACATGATCTCACTGCTCATGAGTTCGAGCCCCGCATCAGGCTCTGTGTTGACAGCTCAGAGCCTGGAGCCTGCTTCACATTCTGCGTCTCCCTCTCTCTCTGCCCCTCGTCCACTCATGGTCTGTCTCTCTCTCTTTCTCAAAAATAAATAAACTTAAAAAAAATTTAAAAAAACTTATTAGATAAAATATCCGGAAATACAAAAAGTATCAAATCATGATCAAATAGGATTTATTCCATGAATTCAAGATTAGAGAACATTAAAAAATTCACTACTTTAATTCACCATATTAACAGAATAAAAAGGGGAAAATGTATGGTCTTCTCAATAAATGCATAAAAATAAATCTTTGACCAAAAAAATCAACACCCACTCAGAGTTAATATCTCAGAAAGTAGGAATACTCACTTGAGCTGAAAAGGGCATCTTTAAACTTATAGCTAAGATTATACATGATGGCAAAAAATGAAATGTTTTCCCCTAAGATTGGGAATGAGGCAGGGATATCTGCTCTCACTGCTTTCATTTAACACTGTGCTAGAGGTTTTAGCAAGGTCAAGAAGACAAGGAATAGAAATAGAAGACACAGAAAATGAAGAAGAAATAATTAAAATGCTTATTCACAAATAACATGAGTTTCTGTGTATACAAATATTCAGGAATCTACAATCCAGCTATTCAATTGAATAAGTGAACTTGGTTAGGCCATAAGATATACATATGCAAAATTAGCCATTTTCCTATACACTAGCAACAAATAACAGGAAAATAAAAAAAATTAAAAGTCATTTAGAATACAATCATCAAAAATAAGGAGTACATTTAGTAAAAGTACAAGATGTCTGCACTAGAAACTGTAAAACCTTGAGAAAGGAAATTAAGAAAGTCTTAAGTAAATAGAGCCATGTATCAGACCAATACCATTCAAACGTCAGTTCCTTTAAATGATCCCAGATGGAAACATCAAAATATAAAAATCGATGAAGAGTAACGGAAGTGTAAGTGGGTGGATAAATATTACTTATTTTGGGTTGTATTAAATAAGAGTAACAGCATGTAGACATTAAGATTTATGCAGAATTTTGGAAAAGTTGGGAGAGACTAAATGAATTTAGACTTTTAAAGATGTGGTAGTTTTCATGAAGCTACGAAAAGAGAATAATGCACATTGGCTTGCCTTGAATAAAGAAAAAAGTAATAGTTAAGGAGTGTGTGATAATGTGGTAAAAGTAAAAATGAAAAACTGAAAATTTAATTCATTCAATGGCAAGTAGATAAAAGTAAACACAAACGGGGTCAAATGAAAAACCGGCAATAGATGTCAAAGAAATGTTATCATTTACATTAAATGTGAGTGGACTAAACACTCTATTTAAAAGACTCAAATTATCAGATTGGCTAAATAAAAACCCTATGTGCTTTTTACAAGAGATCTACCATAAATGTAAGGTTACAGAAAAGATGAAAGCAAGAGTGAGGGGAAAATGTACATCATGTGAAGTTAAACGGAAGAAATCTTGTGTCGTTATACTAGTATCAGGTAAGTGTACTTTAAGCAATTCAATAAAAAAAGAGAGATTTTAAAATGATAAAGGCAGCTTTGTGTGGTGTGGAACCTGGGCAAGTTTACCCGCAGCCCCTTCTGAAAGGTTGGGGTCTTAGTGGTTTCGTGGTAGTGGTAGAAACTCAGTCTGAACGCAAGATCCACCTGGGCCACTCAATATCATCCCTGTGGTACTGGAGAGTGGACAAGGGGAAACCGATGCAAGTAAAAAAATCATTCTGCCTGCTGTGTCAAGAGTAATGAAAGTCTTTGTCTCTGATCCAGGAGCCTCGTGTTTTCTGCCAGCCTCCATGAAACCACGGCGGACCTGACTGTTCGCTTATATAGCTGGTAAAACCTCAGGTCCTTCTGTTCTCGACACATAGGGAGTGCCAATAAGCACATGAAAAGATGTCCAACATTATCAGTAATTAAAGAAATGCAAATTAAAACCACAATAAAATACCTCCCACGGTCACTAGAATGGCTAATATTTAAAAGAATGGTGTTACTGTTTTCATGCCAATACCACACTGTCTTGATGATTACATCTTTGCAATACAGCTTGAAGTCTGGAATTGTGATGCCTCCAGCTTTGGCTTTCTTTTTCAACACTACTTTGGCCATTTGGGGTCGGTTCTGGTTCCATACAAATTTTGGGATTGTTTGTTCTAGGTCTGTGAAGAATGCCGATGTCATTTTGATAGGAGTTGCGTTGAATATGTAGGTTGCTTTGGGTAGTATCGACATTTTAACAATATTTGTTCTTCCGATCCAGGAGCATGGAATGTTTTTCCATTTCTTTGTGTCTTCCCCAATTTCTTTCATAAGCTTTCTAAGGTTTTCAGCATACAGATCTTTTACCTCTTCGGTTAGGTTTATTATTAGATATCTTATGGGTTTTGGTGCAATTGTAAATGGGATCAATTTTTTGAGATCCCTTTCTGCTGCTTCATTACTGATGTATAGAAATGCAACCGATTCTGGACATTGATTCTATTCCTGGGATTTTGCTGAACTGTTTGGATGCGGGAGGCTGCACATCCCATATCAGGGAGTATTGCTAACTTCTATGCATATCCAAAAGGAGACCATCCATTTTTGAAGAGGGGTCTGGACAACAGTAGGCTGTGTCTGAATTCCAAAAAAACAGTAGCTCGGTGGTTGCCCTTGGCCCTAATGATTCAGTCATACATGATTCTGGAAGGATCTGCGGCTCACACTCTCCCAAAGGAGCTCACGGCTAAAGCCCGTGAGTGCCGCCTAGCGGCAAACACTGGAACTTGGGACCAGAATGTTTCCAGACACGGCGATATGGTGTATGCCTTCTGAGAGACAATTACTAGGGTGATAGTGGCATTAGCTGAGAGCTAAGACCGAGGATACAAAACAAACTCGACACCCGAAACATCCGTAATGTCTTAGGTGGTGCCAGAGAAACACTGATAAGAAGAGCAGTGCCCAGAAGAGTTCCACGACGGAATGGAAATGGTTATTCCGGAGCACGTTGTCCGGGGAGCGTGAGGAGGGCCTCGCATTCAGGAGCAGGGAGCCTCTTCCTCTGTGGCTTTAGAGCCACCCGATGAGATTCCAGATCCTACGGCCACATGGCCAGCGTCCTGTGAGCGCCTCTTTATTGGCCAGCCATGAGCCGATTAGGTTTAGTTCAAGGTGGGCAGACAGCATCCTGTTTCCAAGTTCAGCCACCCTTTGACCAACTGATGGAAAAGCCCCGGTTGAGGAAGGTGAGAACCAGTCTGCTCCGAAGGCCTCAGAACATGCCACTTTCTTTGCAGGGATGGAAGGACTGAACAAGAAAGAGCCGTGTTTGGGTGTTTACTCTCTTATGGGCTGTGTGGCCAGCAGACGGGTGATGGGGGCACTGGGCTAATTGTGCAGGGCACAGTTCTACAGAAATCTCTACGGTGACCTGGGGGCCCATGAGAGTGGGGCATGTCGGTGCCCGTCACGAGAATCCCTCCAGGGTCGGAGGGCGATTGCAAACCAAATGGATATCCTGGTGTGTTCACTGGAGGGGCCAGTGGGGCCCATGGGATGAGTGGACATGGGGCCACAGCGGTGCAGAGATGGGCTGACCGTCAGCGTGTCTCTCTCACGCCCTCCGAGGCGCAAAATACTGAGCAGAACTGAATGCAGATGGTTGTGGGGCAAGCAGACCACGACGGCCCACCGCCCGTCGCCCCAGGACCCCGATGGCCCGCTGCCTGTCACTCCAGGAGCCTTCAGAGGGGACCCGAGAGGAGTCGACGCTTACTCGGACCAAGCTTTGCACACCGATGGTGGACGAAAATGCCCAAGATGGTGTAGAAGGACTGGAGGAAGATGCTGTACCCATTTGGGCCCCAGAGTACATTTCTTACAGCCCATGGTGTCCACAAGGGACAGAGAGAGAACACATCACACGGACCTGTGTTTGCACTCAGAGTGGTGGTCTGACAGGACTGAAGCAGGCAACGGTGGAGCATAAAGGACGTTGGGGGTTGGCTCACACGCCTTCGTGAGTGTGTGCTCACACTCAAAATAAGGGACGCCAAGAGAGGGTCTCCACTAGGTAGGCCCCCCCACCTTTGCTGGGGAGTCACAGGGAGAGGGGTTGGGGAAGATGCATTTCTCAGCTTCCCTTTTCCCTACTGGGTGGTGGAAGCAGGGCTGGGTGACCGGAGGCATGAGAGGGAAGGACAGGAACTGGAACTGTGCTTGAAGTTGTTATGCCAGAACTTGTAAGGGCTGATGGGGTGGGTTGGGCCTCCGTCCCATCTGGAAAACTTGGAGCTGGTGGGGAAGGCAGCTGGGCCGACCCCTGGCTCTGCACCCGCGTGTCCCCACCCACGTGAGGGGAGACCCTTGCAGGACCACAGTCTTGCTACCAGCAACGTGGACTAGCTCAGAGGCCGAACCTACTGTCTCTGCCCAAGGTGGGAGAGGTTTTGCATCAAGGGGATCCAGCCGGCCTTCGACACAAGACATGGCAGATGTCTTTACAGCTTCTGAGAAGGCAGACGTCTCTTAAACAGGATGTTAGAAAGTGCCGGCCTAAAGGAACAAATGAACCAATGAGACCGTTCACGGACCGTTAACTCCCTATTAGTGAGACCGACTCAGGTCACACGTCTACCCAAAACTGAATTTCCGAGGCAATGCCAGGAGCTGGTTTTCTTAATTCTGGGTTCCTGTGGGCCCGTCAGGGCAAAGGGATGTGATAACCACCCATGGCTTAGAGGCTCGGATTGGTTAGTACTTCTCCCAGGATGTAGGGATGGGTCACTTTGGTGTGAGCCCCACGGACCGGGTGGGGAAGGGGTGCACGCCCAGACAAGTCGGTGCCCGGGGTGGGGTTGCTTCTGTGCACCACGAGGAATTAGTGAGAAGGTGAACAGGCAAGACACAGGAGAACGTACTTGTAATATGTACAAGCTCCAAAAAGACATCTGACGAAGTCAGTGAGGTAAGGAATTGCTACAGATTAGTGACAAAAGTACAGTGAACCCAATTAAAACAAGTAAATGACTTGTGTCCTCCTTGCGTCCCAAGGAGGACAGCTGATTGGCCCGCAAGTGTCTGAATGGGGCCCGGTTTTACCAGCGATTCGGGAAATGCGTACCGAAACCGTAAGGCACGCAAGTGGACAGCAGACACCTGCAAATGTGTGTTTCGTGCACACCGTGTTGCCGCATAGGATGCCAGCGGACGGGAGCACGGCCGCTTGCTTATCCGTTCACTTGTCGAAGGGCTCTGGGTCATCTCCAGCTTCCGGCGATTATGGACACGGCCGCCGTAAACCTTCGCGTCCCGGTTGCCGTGGGAACAGACATGTCACTTTATAACATTGTAAGAAAGCGCTAAGCTGTCTTCCGGCCGGGCAGGACCATCTTGCACCCAAGCCAGCAGAGGGCGGGATGCCCTTGCCCGCACGCTCCCCGGCACCGGGTGAGGCCCTGATTTTATTTTAGCCATTCTGCGTGCAGGTGTGTCTGCGGGTCTGATCTGCGTTTTCCTGACGCTCACAGCCACCGTTTTCTAGTTCCTGTTTGTCATCCCTTTATCTTCCCTGATGAAGTGTCTACCCATCTGCCTGTTTTGTGACTGGGCCATCCTTTTCTTCCTTCCTTCCTTTCTCTCTTTCTTTCTCTCTTTCTCTCTCTCTCTTCCTTTCTTCCTTCCTTTCTTTCTTTCTTTCTTTCTTTCTTTCTTTCTTTCTTTCTTTCTT
>NW_026057584.1:1792355-1806130 GCF_023721935.1 Panthera uncia
CTTTCTTTCTTTCTTTCTTTCTTTCTTTCTTTCTTTCTTTCTTTCTTTTTAATGTTTATTTAATGTTTAGAGAGAGAGCAGGGGAGGGGCAGAGACAGAGGGAGAGGATCCCAAGCAGGCTCCCCGCTGTCTGCACAGAGCCCAACGGGGGCTCGAACCCACAAACTTCGAGATCATGACCTGAGCTGGAGTCGGATGCTCAACCCCTGAGCCCCCCCAGGCACCCCATCCTTTGCCCTTTCTATTGGCTGCTCTCCTGAGAGGAGGGGAAATGTGGGTGAGCTGGAATATTTGTTTATAAGAAGACACACGCTGCCACTGCGTCCTCCCCTGTGCCTGAGCTCCGTGACTCTTAGGACCCCGGGCCCCCTCGACGGCTCCTGTGTCTTCCGCTGCCTTGGGAAAGGTTTACAAGACAGACCTCTTTTGGCTTAGACTGGTCGGTGCTGTTGGGTTGGTTATATTTGCGGGAAAAGTTCTTGTCTTAGGCCAGCGCTTGAAGTTCTCTGTCCCCTTGTGAATAATAAGGTGAAGCAGTGTCTCCCAGAGTCCCTCTCCCTGGACCGGGCCATGGTCACTGCATCCAGAAGAGTCCTCTGTCCCCAAGCGGGACCTGTACCCCCCATCCCTGAAGGGAGGGGTGCCAGAGGCCCTGGTGGGGACAGTGCTGTGTGGCCAGAGACTGAGTGGACAGGGGAGGATGTTTGGTCCAGAGGCCTGGACCCTGGACAGCACGTGGGGGACGTTCGGACAGGCTCTGCCCCTCAGCCAGAGGCCGTCATCTGGGCCCAGGGGCCCGCGGACATGAGGTTCTGTGCTAATTGGCAGTGTGGGGCAGTCACGTCTCCGTGGCACGGTAATTGGACCCTGGGGTCCCCGCATCTGTGCATCAGGGGGAAGGCAGCCAACAGCCCCTTCGCCCTGGCACCTCCTTTATACCAGCAGTCACTCGGGGGCTGGCCAGGTGTCGCCAGGGGCTGCCCACTCAGGGTATCAGGGAGCAGGGTGGCCAGTGACACCTGCAGCTGCCCCAGTAGGTCCCCCCGACACCCTTCCTGTCAGCGAGCTGGCCGTCTGGGTGGCCTCTGGACCTGGTCCCTCAAGGGCGGGGGCTGGAGGGAGGCCGAGCCCCTCACCACCACCGGCCCCTGGCCCCTGAGCGGGCGGCGTGGGGACTTCCTCCCGCAGCGCCAAGGTGTGCCCACGCCTGCCTCATACCCACCCTGTGTCTCCAGCGCCCCCATCTCCCTCTGAGCTCAGAATCCGCCACCAAGGGCCACGTTCTGCTGTGTCCGCCGGCTGCTTTCCTGCCCCTCCTGCGGTGGTGCCCGCCTGCCCCTGCCTGCTCCAGGATCGGAGACACGCCCCAGGCCTGCCTGGTCAGCAGCCCCAAGTGGACGCCACACAGGTGATGCCAGCGCTCTGCCCTCCGGTGCCTCAGCCTGCCCTGCCTGTCCCCCTCTGTCCCCTTGGTCCTTGTAAGGAGCCGGTGGTCTGCTGAACGCATTTCAGAAGGGGCCACCTTTTCTGTGGGTGTCAACAAAACCAGGTCCCAGCAAAGCCAGAGCCGGGGGACCTGGCCGGTGGGAGAGGCAGGGTGGCAGCTGGGGCTCCTTCAGAGCCCCGCCTCCCCCCTGCCTTTGCCCCCAGTCGGGGTGCTGATGGGCCCCAGCTTCAGGGGAGGACTGCCCTGCCCACCTGCCTCCTGCCCCTCGCCTCCCCTGCTCAGTCTCCCCTGCACCGCCCCCACATCCGCCTCTCAGTCATCAGACCTCCGCTTACCCCGTCTCTGACGAGGCCAGAGGTGCACACGTTCGCTTTAAAATTGGGAAACTTGGGGGGCGCCTGGGTGGCGCAGTCGGTTAAGCGTCCGACTTCAGCCAGGTCACGATCTCGCGGTCCGTGAGTTCGAGCCCCGCGTCAGGCTCTGGGCTGACGGCTCGGAGCCTGGAGCCTGTTTCCGATTCTGTGTCTCCCTCTCTCTCTGCTCCTCCCCCGTTCATGCTCTGTCTCTCTCTGTCCCAAAAATAAAAAACGTTGAAAAAAAAAAAATTAAAATTGGGAAACTTGGGAGCTGCGAGAAGTGCGAAAGAAACACCGAGAGTCGCGTCCCTTAAATGCTCTGCCCGGCCAGGTGGGCTAAGGGTCAGGGGAGGTGATGCGGGACCG
Organism: Panthera uncia; assembly: GCF_023721935.1. Lineage (NCBI taxonomy): Eukaryota > Metazoa > Chordata > Mammalia > Carnivora > Felidae > Panthera > Panthera uncia. The sequence continues at coordinate 1,794,525 of NW_026057584.1, forward strand.
TTTCCCTGGCGCTGCCCCAGGCGTGCTGTGACCAGTGCACCTGAGCGGTGGCCTCGGGCGGGTCCAGCCCTAACCGGTAATGAGGGCTGAACACCCGTGCCAAGCTCGAATCCGGGACAAACTCCTAAACTAGCAGTTGGGCAGAGCCCCCAACCCCACTCATCAGGTCAGGGAGTGACTCCGCAGGTCTGGGATTCGGGGAGGGGTGTGGAGAGGGAGGGGGCACGTTCGCAGACTCGAAGCCCCCAGACCTCTGTCTGCTCCCTCTGCCCTGCGGACTCTTCCCCGAATGGCTCGTGCCTGGGGGCCCGAGCACGCGGCCCTGGCGCCCTCCCTGACCTGCCCCAGATCACCTTCCAGAATCACCTGCCAGAGGACCCTTGTTGAAGGGCTGGCGTTTAGATTCTTGCCCCGTTCAGTCCCATGCTGCCCCCCAGGCGCTCCAGACACGCCCACTGTGACCCCACGACAGCCACGCGGCTGGCACCCACCTCCTTCCAGACTGTGCCCCAGAGTCGCCTTCTCACCGCCCCGGCCGTGCCCACCCCGGCCCCTCTGCCCCCCTCCCCCTGCCTGCTCAGGAGTTACCTCGATGGTCAGCAAACGCAGAAGGTTTAGACTGCTTTCTCTCCCGATTTATCCGGGCTGCCTTGAAGCGGTGACGACCACATAGTAGGCGGTCGGGATCCAGGACGGATGAATAAAGGGCGAGCCTCTTCCTCACGCCCTGTGCCTCTCCCTGAGTCCGGGCACCACAGGCTCCTCGGGAGGCCCGCACAGGCCGGTCCACAGATGCCACAAATCCAGCACATCCAAAACCACACTCCCCATCTTCCTCTCTTTCCGAGAACGTGCTTTTCTGTCTACACCCAAAGCCTAAGGAAGGCAGATGCCTGGAAGCCACCCTGGAATGGCCCACTTCTGGGGCATCTAGCGGCAGTGCTGGGGGCTCGAGGGACGAGGTGGGCTCCCTAGGAGGAGGTGGCGTCTGGACCAGGTCCTTCCCGGGGACGGGACAGCAGGGCACTTGGTCGGCGAGCTGCTCTGGAGGCCGGGCAGTGACTCCCCAGGGCGTGCCTGAGGGTGTGGCATTGATGGGAAGGACGCCGGATGGATGTGGCGGGACGGGGCTCCACGTGCCCTTCTCTGCCATGCGGACCACGGACCGGTCAGCGGCGGGAAAGACCGCATGAAGTTGGAGGCAGTGGCAGTAATTCAGGTTGGGGACACGGAGCCTGGACGGGGGCAGGGAGTGGAGGAAGCCCGCAGTGTGGAGACGAGAGAACGGGTTCTGGGAACATTCAGGATGCGCAGGGGGTAGGACTCGTGCCCGCTTAGCTGACGGCAGGGAAGCGGGGGGAGCAGAAGCTCGGTTTCTGGCCTGGACAGCGGGGAGGACCGTGCTGCCATTTCCTGGGACAGAGAACCCAAGACGGATGTCAACGCCGTGGCCAGTGCAGGCGGCCTGTGGATGGCCGGACGCCCGGGTGGAGTCTGCAGACAGACAAGGGAGGACTGAGGGGCGCCAGTGACCCTTGAAGATGCGGGCTGGGTGTTTGCTCTGAGCGTGGACAGTGAGAACACAAGGCTGGGGCCACACTGCCAAGTGCGGAAGAAGGTGCAGGGAGTGAAACACGGAAACTAGCGACAGGTGGGTCCCTGGCATCTGCAGGACAGGTAGACCGGGGTGCATGGGGACAGGATCGAGGCGGCAGGTCGCTGGGGGGGGGGGGGGGGGGAGGCAGGAACCAGGCCGTGGCAGGAGGTGAGCATTTACGTAAAAGAGGAGACTTCTTTTTTCCTGTAAGACACAAAGTCCCAGCAGAGCCAACAGAAAGGAGAGAAGGGGCCCAAGAGGAGGGTTAGAGGTGAGCGCCTGGGGAGTGCCGGGAGCAGGATCGGGCATCCTTACCATCAATGCTGAACCCCTGCATCGGTAGCCGGGGAGCCGACAGGTGCCGCCCATGGAGGGAGGCAGGGGCTCCCGCGTGGGCCAGAGGGTCCTGCCCATTGTGGGCACACAGCGGTGCACAGCCATGTTGCCCCACATCTTCCAGAATTCTGTGCTTTTACAGTCCGATTTTCCTACACGGCTCTTCCCATCTGTTCGTATTTTCAGACGATTTTAAGAATCATTTTGTCCTGTTTTAAGAAAAGTAAGATTTGGTGAGATTTCAGTGATAATTGAGTGAAATTTTGAAATCAATTTGTCCTGGGTTTTCTAGCCACCTTACGTGCAACAGTGACAGTTTTGTCTGTTTCTTTACCCCCTTTGCGGAGCGGGCGGTGACATGTTGTTTACGCTGTGGCGGTTTTCACGAGGACCCGGCTGCCTCCGTGACTCTCGTCTGTGGCTGCCGGGATGGGGTAGGCTGTTGGCTGAGACGGGGATTATTAATCACACTAAACCAAATCACTCCTCTGGGGTGACAAATGTATAAACAATGGAATAGGTTTCCATCAAAGCTTTTCAGCATCGGCTGGGCTGTGGCTGTGATCACTGGAATAGATCTGCTGCTCGTGATCCCCCCTTGCAGCCCGGAAACAAATCACGATCAGGGTGTGGCATGTGCCTTTTTAATATATTGTTGGGCTCCAGTTGCTGGCAGTTCATTGGAATTTTGTAACTATACTAAACACAAAATTTAGATTGTGGACATCAGCTTTCCTTTTGTGCAGTGCTGGCTGGGTTTTCGTGGTATCAGGAAGCTTCGACTCCATACGACGGGTTGGGAAGCGCTTCCCCTGCCCGTGATGGTTTACAGAACACGGCAAAGCCCAGCCCCCCACAGAACTGGAGATTCGTGCAGGGAAGGAGCATCTTTGAAACCACTCCGGCAACTCCCAAAGTTCTATCGTGATGACGGTGAGTTCTCTGTTTCAGGTCTCTCGGAAGGTCACGTCTCTGCTCCAGACTCGGACCTTTACTGTTCCACAGCTGCTTTCAGGAGCCGGGAAGCTGCAGGGAGGAGGGGGGGGGGGTGCACCACACGGTGGTCACACGGCAGGGGCTTCAGAGACACGGCTGATCAGCCTTGTGGACTCTCTGTCTGCGGGGGGTCCTTCCTCTCATCATTAAAACGGTGCCTGTATTTTTCCCATTTATTAGACTAGCTGGGGTTTGTCTGTCCCTGTCCGCCACCCCGAGGCTGCCTCCGGGCCAGTTCTTGCCTCTATGGCTCAGTTCTATGCTTCTTCCTGATTAAAATAGCTTCTGTTCCCTTTTCTTTCCTCTGCTTGTCCTCAGATTGGCTTAATGCGTTTTCTGACTTTTTTCAGGTGACCGCTTATTTTTTCCCTTCTTTCCGACTAAAAAGTGAAAGCACTTGGAAGCACAAAGTCGCCCACGCGCAGAGCCTGGCCGCGTTGGACACGCGCAGTGTTGTCGGCATTCTTTTCTGCACAGGCTGTGACTGCGGCTCTGATCTCCTCGCTGCCGTAGGAGTCCCCTAGCGGGGTGCTCCCTTCTTTTCCACGCGCTTGGAGTCGCATTTAGTCTGACGTTAACTAATCTCAATTTTTGTCCCATCGCTTTTAAGAAATTGGGGAAACCATGATGTCTGCTTTGGAGATGTCGTGAATTTTTCATGTTATTTCGGATTGTTTTTTCCACATTCTCTGTGGGCAGTTCCCTTTTCCCAAGGCACTGAACCAATAGCTCTCAAATCAGCCTGTAGGTCACGTTATTCTGACGCTCAATCCTCACTCCCTCTTGCCGTCTTGCCGTGCGGGTTCTGTCGAGGTGTCGGCGGCATGTGCTGAGGCCTGCTGCCTCCCTCCTTCTGGCTACCTCATGCTGACTCTGTGTTGATGTCATACTGTGCGCTACAAGGGCCGTAAATAGGACCGACCATTCGAGGTCCTGAATGCTACCTGACCAGGTATTAATTCTGAAATCCTGTCTCCTCCTTGTTTGCTTCACATGCCTGAGCTACGCCTGTAACTTCAACCTTCCTGGGTGTTTCATTCTGCAGAGTACACATGCTGATTCCTTTCTCATACACGGAGAGTCCTCTCCTTTTGCCAAATTTTATTACGTTTACGTTTATTGTCACGACTGATGCATTTCTTTTCCTGTCACTGTCACACTTTATTTGTGCGCTCTCTTGGTTTTTCCTTTACTTCTCATTATAAACTCCAAGAATGAGGCACACCCGGGGCGCCTGGGTGGCTCAGTCGGTAGATCGTCCAACTTCGGCTCAGGTCATGATCTCACAGCTTGTGGGTTCGAGCCCCGCGTCGGGCTCTGTGCTGACAGCTTGGGGCCTGGATCCTGCTTCGGATTCCGTGTCTCCCTCTCTCTCTGCCCTTGCCCCGCTCATGCTCTGTCTCTCTCTCTCTCTCTCTATCTCTCAAAAATAAATAAACATAAATAATGAGACACACTCATTTGGTGTCCTGCTCTGAAAAACAAGGCAAATAACACAGTTTTTCCCCATTATAATCATTGCCTCTCTTGGGTTTTTCCCTGATGTGCGTCAACCCAGTTTCTGTCTCTTTTTTCCAAGGAACCGTGGTTATTATTCTGCTTTATATATCTTTTCAGTCCACAAGGACTGACATTCGCATTTGGTTCTGTAACCGTGTTGACCGCGGCTGCCGGGGGAAGTGCCGTGCTGTGTGTGTGTGTGTGTGTGTGTTGGCTCTCCTTCCCCACCCGTCTCTGTGTGCGCAGAGCTGTGGCAGGGGTCGCCACTCGCAGGTGGACAGCTGTGACACGTGAGCTGCATGTGGAGGAAGGGTGGGTCAGCCCCACGTTCAGAACTGGCTTGTGTGGAAAACGCCTCGTGCGATGGTCTGGACACAGCATTCTCGCCCGCACCCTCTGTCCCTCTGCCGGGTCGACCGGCTGTCCCAGGCATGTGTTCGGGTTTTTCCATTGTTTTCTGGGCTCCAGTGACTTGGGGAAAAGTAAAGCTAACCCTGCCGATCTTCCATTTTATAAAAGTTATTTTATTCTGTCTAGATGCCTTTAGGATTCTTTTTCCTTGAATTTCCAAAACCGGTCTCTCCTGCGACCTGGGGTGGCCGGCACCCCGCCCTGTTACAACCTCCCGCGCCCCCAGCCAGCCGCCACACTCGTGTGAGTCCTGCTCGTTTGCAGCGACGAGTCCCCCACGAGCCATACTGCTCGCTCTGTCCGGCCCTCCTAGTCAGAGAACCGGGGTCACGTTCCCGTCGTCGCCGTGTCCTCTGGGCTGTATCGCTCCCACACGCTCTGTAGGTAAGTCGACTTCATCAGTGCTTTCTCCCCTTCCACGTGCAGGGGTCTGGCGACATACTCCAGACGTCAGGCGCGTGGCCTTCTGTCCTCCCCAACTTCTACATCAGAGGGTTTCTCTATTTCTGCATTTTCGAAGAAAAGTCTCTGGGATTCGAGGACCAGGAGGAGAGGAGAGGGGAGCAGCTGTCTGGGGGGTCCCCACCTCTCCCTCGGCACTTTTGGCCGAGCTGCGTGGGCTGTCACTCCTATCCGTCCCGGGCTTCACGTCTCCATCCGCTCCCCTAAGGTTCGGGGACCCCCCCTTCGGGTCCCACAACCGTGCTTGTGGCCGGGCCACTGGTGAGCGAGGGGGCAGCTCCTGCCTGGGGAAGTGCGGTTGCCAGAGACCAGGATGGCTGGCAGAGGCAAACAGAGGGAATAGAGCCTCCATGCGGGGGGCAGGGGGGTGTGGGGTGATGGGCCCCACAGCAGGACCAGCCGGAGCTGAGGGCGGGCCGGGGGCACCCCAGACATCAGGAACGTGTGCGCGAGGCTGGGGGCTCTCTTTACACGGTGTCCCCCTGGGCTCCAATATGGTTTATATTTGGGTTTAACCAGTATATGGACGGGAGAACTGTTTTATTATATTTCATGAATTCAGCTCCTGTGCACGTTACTACCACCATTTATGAAGTGCTCACTGCAAGCCAGGCACTGACCTGGTATTTCCTATGCATTTTTCTCTAAAGATCTGTTAACTTCGTGTTCGTTATTTAGATTCTTAATAATGGACCTACTTATTCGTGTCCTGACAGATGCCATTCATGTACGGTTGACCTTTGAACAACACACGTTTGAATCGCATGGGTCCACTTATATGTGGATTTTTTTTCCCCATAAATACACTACAGTTCTGTAAATGTACCTTCTCTTCCTAATGATTTTCTTAATAGCATCTTTTCTCTAGCTGACTTTATCGTAAGAATACGGTATGTAATACATACAACATACAAAATACGTGTGCATCAACTGTTCGTGTTATTGGTAAGGCTCCCAGTCACCAGTGGTCGATCGTAGTTAGGTTTTTGGGGTGTCAGAAGTTCTAATGTGGATTTTCGACCGCACAGGCGTCAGCACCCCTCACCCCATGTTGTGCAAGGGTCAGCTGTATTTCCACGACGTGTCCAGGGTTTCTTTTCTGTGTTTTAATTACTCTATTATTTTGGGAGGACCGATGCTTTTGTTGTGATTCTGTGGTTTTTCACTCAACCTCCTTGTTTTCGCCACGATGCTGTGCGATCCCGGATTTGAGGGTTTTGCCACGTTAGAGGCACACGGCACCTTGTCTGATACGTTTCGCTCCCAGTGACCCGTTCAGTCTGTGGGTTTTCTGTATGGATGTAGAACTGTGGCTTAGGGAAATACCTACTTGCTGAATGTTTAATCCCGCCCGTAACGCTTTCTTTTTAAAGGAGAATTTGAGAATCCAAAAATAGGTAATAGATCACTGTTTTGAATAAATAATACGTTTACAGGAAACAAAATGAAAAAAGCAGCAAAAGTCGACGCTGTGTCCCTCCACCTCTGTGTCCCAGCCACCTGCTTCCCCCCTCCTGGGGCAGCGGGCACACCAGTCCCCCGTGTGACCGTCACACACGCTCCGCTCACATATGTGCCCTTACTTACACCAGGGGAGGCGCATTGTACACGCTGCTAAGAATATCTAGAAAATGTAACTGTGTATCTCGGAATCACTCCATACCTATGGAGAGACGTGTCCCTTCTTGTCAGTGACCACACAGTGTTCCAGCACAGATGTGACAAAGCTTATGTAGCCAGCATTTCTTCCTTAAAGGGCATCGTCTGCCTCTTCCTTCTGAAAAATATTTTTATTTTGTGATCTCGGTTCGTATAAACTATTAGGGTCTCGTGTCAGAAGGCAACTCCATCTTCGTTCTTGACAACTCCGGACTTCTGACCCAGGACCAGATGGCTTTGTTTTCTCTCTTGCTGCTCTCTGGGGGGAGGGGCTGCAGCCGAGGGGGCGGAGGACCCGGGCTTGCGTCCTGGTTCTGCCTCGGTGTCGGGTAAGCCCGTGAGCATTTCGATTTGGGTCTGACTTCATCTGAACCTGGAGATGTCAGCCTTGTTTTCCTAGGGCCCTGGTGACGATGGTGGGACGTGTTTCATGTTACAATACTTGGTTCGTGATGAGGGTGATGAGGGTGACGTGGTCCTTTGTCCCATCAAGGCCGGCTCTGGGGACCCACACGGGGGATGGGGAGAGCCGTGCAAGGGCAGCCACTAGACTTTTCTGGAAGCAGACTGCATGTAGGAGCCCTGTTTTCACCGCCTCCACCTCCTCCCGTCACACCTGTCAGGTGCTGGGAAGATACAGGCCCTTGAGAAGACTCTAGATTCCTCTACCCTTGCTGCCCCGGCCACTTTCTGCCATCTGCTTTCTTCCTTCCAGAGTTGGGTGGAAATCTTTCCCTTGCTGATATTCCCCTCCTGGTCTCTTTTGCTGTCTCGATGTTATGGGTTTTTATCTTTTTACTGCTTTGTCATACTTTTAGGGGTTTCGAGATGGCACAAAGATAGACATGTGACCGCTTTCCCTCTCATCCTGGGAGGTGCCTGCTGCTCCCTAAGACCCCCAGCCCCGTGGGTGTGCCTAGGTCTGGGGTCTGGCTAACCTGGGGCACCATATCCCACCATCCCATGAGCCCCGCTGGTGTCCCTTCTTCTTATAAAATCAACCCTGAAACCAGGCGGAAGGTTCAGTATCTACTGATTTAGGGAGAAGGTGCGAGATGACGAACAGCGGACCAGGCGACCGTGGCGCGACCCTGGCTGCAGAGAACTGTGGATCTCCTTACTGGGATTAGAGTCTTTGGAGAACTCCAGGTTGTAGGGAAACGACACCCTGTGGGACAGGGAGGACGACGTGGGCGGGCACTGCAGGGCCCCCTCCTTAGCATGACCGGCCCCAAGGACACTGGGAACCTCGTGATGGGAAAGGCTTCACGTGGGGACTGTTTCTGTTCCCCCAGCTGCTCGTGGAGCGCGGCATCCGCTCTTGGGGCTGAACCTCTCTTGCGGGGGGAGCTCTGCCTTCTCCCGAGTGGCCCCGAGGCCCCTCACCCTGGAACCACGGTGTTTTGCAGGCCTGGGCTCCCGGCACACGGGAATGAGGGGACAGAACAGCAGCACGGTCAGCGCGTTCGTCCTGCTGGGCTTCCCCACGGCCCCTGGGCTGCAGCCTGTGCTGTTCCTCCTCTTCCTGCTCACCTACCTCTTCGTCCTGGCGGAGAACCTGGCCGTCCTGCTCGCCGTCCGGAGCAGCTCCTCCCTGCACAGGCCCATGTACTACTTCCTGGGTGCCCTGTCCGCCCTGGAGATCTGCTACGTGTCTGCCATCGTCCCCAAGATGCTGGACGGTTTCCTCCTGCAGCGGAAGCGCATCTCCTTTGTCGGATGCATGACCCAGCTCTATTTCTTCAGCTCCTCGGTGTGCACCGAGTGCGTGCTCCTGGCCTCCATGGCCTACGACCGCCACGTGGCCATCTGCCACCCCCTGCGCTACCACGCCATCATGACCACGGGGCTCTGCGTCCGGCTGGTGGCCGTCTCCTTCGCGTGCGGCTTCTCCGTCTCCGTGATCAAGGTGTACTTTATCTCCAGCGCCACGTTCTGTGGCTCCAATGTCCTGAACCACTTCTTCTGTGACATCTCCCCCATCCTCAAACTGGCCTGCACAGACTTCTCGACCGCAGAGCTGGTGGACTTCGTCCTGGCCTTCGTCATCCTGGTGCTGCCGCTCGTGGCCACCGTGCTGTCGTACGGGCACATCGCCCTGGCCGTCCTGCGCATCCCCTCGGCCACTGGCCGCTGGAGGGCCTTCTCCACCTGTGCGTCCCACCTCACCGTGGTCACCATCTTCTATACGGCCTTGCTTTTCATGTACGTCCGGCCCCAGGCCATCGACTCCCGGAGCTCCAACAAGCTCGTCTCTGCTGTGTACACGGTCCTCACCCCAATAATCAACCCCTTGATCTACTGCCTGAGGAACAAAGAATTTAAGGCTGCCTTGAAAAAGGTCTTGGGCTAGGTCGATTTTCACAGTAGGACAATCAGATGTCCTAAAGTCTCATGCATAGTGATAACAAAATGCTATCTCATGTTGCACTTTATGCTTTCGACAGTCGATTTGCAAGTGAAATTTAGCAAACTACAGAACCGTGCACAAATCATAAAGCTTCACCTGCTTTCGTTTTCACGAAAGGACAGCAGGCGGTTTGGCATTTTTGAGCTTTTTATGAACGCAGTCATGAAGATGCCGGACGGTTCCTTTCATTCGCTAGGACGCTTGGGTGAATCCTTTGTGTTTTTGCATGTAGCAGTGACTCGTGTGGATCGCCTGTAATATCACCTTGCATAAACGTATCACAACACATCTATGCATTGACTGCGTGGACGGTGCTGTAGATGCTGTCTCTTACGGGCAGTGCCCCTGTGAGCATTCTGGGTCATTTCTTCTCGTTAATATACATTCAGCTGCGAGCTGTGTGCCTGGGCTGGACGGAGGTACGTGTAGGTGCCACACGTAGGTGCCACCTGTAGTTGGTGCAACGCGAGGCATGTGTTTGGGCAGGTTTAGTAGAAACCGCCAAACCGTTTTCCGTAGCGGGTACACCGATCTTCGCTCCCGTGAGCGGTGTGTGAGGGTCCCAGCCGCTCCGAGTCTCCTCCACCCTTGGTGTCCTAAGGATTTCTCAGAGCAGCCACTCTCCCGGGGTCATGCTGGGATCTCACTGTACTTCAGTCTGTAGTTCCCCAGTGACAAACGCAGTGTCCCCGTGAGGTTAGCGGTCGGCTGTCCTGGAGGTGCACCTGCCCAGGTGCCCCTCACCACGTCTTCCCCTAGCCGCGTATCTACTCGCTGCTTGTTTTCAACGTGCGGGCATTCTTCCATGCTCTGGGCACGTGCCTCCGTCGATGCATTTATTGCAAAAATGTCCTAGTTTCTGGGTTTCTGGGTTTGCCTTTTCCTTCTCTTACGGTGTCTTCCAGTAAGGAGGACCTGCTTTATTTTCACGTCCAGTTTGTCCGTTTGCTCCCTTTACAGTCAAGTTACTTCCCACTTAAGAAATGCTTGCCCGTTCCAAGCCATAAAGATATTCTCCTATTTAATTCTAGGAGCTTTATTGTGTAAATTTTCATGTTTAGATTTACAACCCACCTGAAGTGGATTTTAATTTATGGTATGTGATACCGGCTAAAGTTCCTGCTTTTCTATCTGGATATCAAATTGACTCAGCCACCAGCCATTAAAAAATTTTTTTTTAATGTTTATTTATTTTTGAGAGAGACAGAGACAGAACGTGAGTGGGTTAGGGGCAGAGAGAGGGAGACACAGAATCCGAAGCAGGCTCCAGGCTCCGAGCTGTCAGCACTCAGAGCCTGACGCGGGGCTTAAATCATGAACCGTGAGATCATGACCTGGGCCGAAGTTGGACACTCAACCGCCTGAGCCACCCAGGTGTCCGGCACTTGCCATTTATTGAGAAGACCACGTCTTCCCCTCTGTACTGTCACCCTTTCCATAAACCAAATTATCTATCATCTATCTATCTATCTATTATCTATTAATCATCTATTATCTATCATCTATCTATCATCTATTATCTATCATCTATCTTTCTATCAATCATCTATTATCTATCTATCTATCTATCTATCATCTATCTATCATCTATCTATCTATCATCTATCATCTATCTATTATCTATCACCTATCTATCTATCATCTATCTATATATCTATCTATTATTATATATCTATCCATCATCTATCTATCTATTGTCTATCTATCTATCTATCTATCTATCTATCTATCTATCATCTATTATCTATCATCTATCTATCATCTATTATCTATCATCTATCTATCTATCATCTATTATCTATCTATTAGCTATCTATCATCTATTATCTATCATCTATCTATCTATCTATCATCTATCATCTATCTATTATCTATCTATCTATCTATCAATCTATCTATCTATCATCTATCTATATATCTATTATCTATTATATATCTATCTATCATCTATCTATCTATCTATCTATCATCTATTATCTATCATCTATCTATCTATCATCTATTATCTATCATCTATCTATCTATCTATCTATCATCTATCTATCATCTATCTATCTATCATCTATCTCTATCTATCTATCTATCTATCTATCATCTATCATCTATTATCTATCTATCTATCTATCTATCTATCATCTATCTATATATCTATCTATTGTCTATTATCTACCTATTATCATCTATGTATTATCTATCATCTATCTTTCTATCAATCATCTATCTATTAGCTATCTA
>NW_026057584.1:1806140-1872036 GCF_023721935.1 Panthera uncia
TCTATCATCTATCTTTCTATCAATCATCTATCTATTAGCTATCTATCATCTATCTATTATCTATATATCGTCTATCATCTATCATCTATCTATTATCTATCTATCTATGTATCTATTATCTATCATCTATCTATCTATCATCTATTATCTATCATCTATCTTTCTATCAATCATCTATTATCTATCTATCATCTATCTATATATCTATTATCTATTATATATCTATCATCTATCGATTTATCATCTATCATCTATGTATCATCTATCTCTCAATCATCTATCTATCAATCATCTATTATCTATCTATCTATCTATCTATCACCTATCTATCCACTCATCCATTCACCCAGCCATCCATCTCCCTGTCTGCCCATCCTCCTCTCTTTTTGGACTCCTAATTCTGTTCCACTTGTCTATGTGTCTATTCCTGCACTGATGCCATGCAGTTGTAGTTACTATGGCTTTTTAAAATCTTGACGTCTGGTAGTAAGTCCAGCATCTTTGTTCTTGCTTTTCAAGATTGCCTTGGTTATCTTTAGCCCTTCCCAAATGGGTGGTGGGGGATACATATTTGAGAATCAGCTTGTCAATTTCCACAAAATAAAAATTTGTTGGATTTTTATTGGGATTATACTGAATCTATAGATCGATCTGGAGAGAACTGTCATCTTTAGAATTTTGAGACTCTTAATCCAAGAGCAAGGCACACCCCTCTATTCACTTACGACTTCTCAATACTGTTTGTTATTTTCAGTGTATTCATCTTTCACATCTTTCTGGGCATATTTGAGTTTTGGGTTTTTAAAAATAACACAAATGGTAACTTTAAAATTTTTTACTTTTTTAATTTAAAAAAATTAATCTCTATTCCTTTGTTGCTGGCACCTAGAACACAATTTTTAGAACTTTCTTAAAAAAATTTTTTTTAATGTTTATTTTTGAGAGACAGAGCACAAGTAGGGGAGGGGCAGAGAGAGAGAGAGAGAGAGACGTAGAATCCGAAGCAGGCTCCAGGCTCTGAGCAGTCAGCACAGAGCCTGACACGGGGCTTGAACTTGTGAACCATGAGATCATGACCTGAGCCAAAGTCGGATGCTCAACTGACTGAGGCACCCAAGCACCCCCTTTTTTAAAAAAATTGTTTTTTAATGTTTTTATTTATTTTTGAGACAAAGAGAGACAGAGTATGAGCAGGGGAGGCACAGAGAGAGAGGGAGACATAGAATCCGAAGCAGGCTCTGGGCTCTGAGCTGTCAGCACAGAGCCCGATGCGGGGCTCGAACTCATGAGCGGTGAGATCATGACCTGAGCCAAAGTTGGACGCTTAAGTGACTCAGCCACCCAGGCACCTCTAGAACTTTCTTTTTGAAATAATTATAGATTTACAGGAGGTCGCAGGGAGACATAGAGGGAGGCTCTCTGCACCCTTCGCTCAGGCTTCCCTGATGACACCATCTTGTGTGACGAGTTCAGCGTGAATAGCAGGGCACTGACTTCAGTGCGATCCACAGAAGGTATCTGGGTTCCCACCAATTCTACGTGCACTCATCTGTGTGTGTGTATGTGTGTGCGTGTGTGTGTGTGCACGCGTGTGCACACACACCTGTACCTTTGTAGTTTTATTGCTTCGTGGGCTGCCACCTTCTAGGATGTGGAATGTTTCCGTCACCACAGGGGGCACACTCCATGCCCTGGCCTCTGGCAAGCGCTGATCTGTTCCATCTCTGTAACTGTGCCTTCAAGGATGTTATACAAACGGAATCACACCGTGCGTGATCTTTTGAGATCGGCTTTTCCCGCTCAGCCTGATTCCCCTGCGGTCCACCCACAGTCTGTTTTTATTGCCGACCAGTGCTCTGTAGCAGGGGTGCCCCAGCGCGCAAGGACAAGCGGTGGGGGGGGGGGGCAGGGGCTGGCTGCGTGCGAGGCACGAGGGTGCGGTAAACAGTCAAGCACAAGCACAAGTCTCTCTGTGAACCTGTTTTCACTTCTCCGCAGACCAAGGGCCGGGTTGGACCTCAGCCCGTTTTTAGCGCCAAAGGCACCTGCCGACTCTCCAGCAGAGCGGCCGCGCAGCTTCCCGTCCCGCCGCCGGCGACCGCGTGACCAGGTTCTGCGTCTTCTCCAGCGCGGGGGTCACGGCCGTGTCTCACTCCGCCCCTCCGGCAAGGGCGCGGCGGCGCCTCCTCGGGCTTTAATTTACCTTTTTCCAACGGCTAGCGATGCGGAACGTCTTCTCGCGTGCTTGGTGGCCATCGTGTGTCCTCTTCCGGGAAGTGTCTGTTCACATCTTTTCCCCGTTTTCTAGCTGGGCTGTTTCTGAATGTTAAGCTTTGAGAGTCCCTTACGGGTCCCGAACGCAAGGCCTTTGTCAGGCTGCGCGCCTCTTCTCCCCCTCTGCCGCTGCCCTTCCGTCCGCGTAGGGTCCCCGACAGAACAAACCTTTTTGATTTTGTGGGGTTCCATGAACCACGTTTCCCTTCCGTGCATCACGTTCTTGAGGTCAAGTCCAAGAAGTCCTTCCCTGGTCCTCGGTCCTGAAGGTAATTCTGTCACTAGTGTCTATGACTTTGTAGGTGTACATTTACCCCCGTGATCATTTTGAGTTAATTTTCGCGTGTGGGGTGAGGGGCACATCCACGTTCAGTGTTTTGGTCCCATGGATGTCCGACTTCTGCAACACCGTTGTGTAAGAAGCCCCCCCTTCCCTCGCTGAATTGCATTTGTACTCTGCCAAGTATCGGTTGAGAATATTTGTGTTGGTTTATTTATGATCCTCTGTTTTGTTACGTTGATCTGTGTGTCTGTCCCTCCACCAAGACCACAGGGTCTTGAGAAACGTAGCTAATTGGTAAATCCCTAACATTGCAGGGATGATTGGCTCCTCCCACTTTATTCTTTTTTGAAATGATTGAAGGGCCTGTATGTTTCCTTATAAATTTATAATAAGCCTCTTCATGTGCACAAAAAAATCTTGATGGGATTTTGTTGGGAAGTGCATTAAACGTACAGATCATTTAGAGGAGAACCGACATTATCGCTTTGCTGAGTCTTAAAGTCCGGGAACCGCAGCAAATCTCTCTGACGATTGATGTTTTCTCTGACTTCTTTCTCTGGTGGTCTGTTCCCAGCGTACAGATCCTGGACGCGCTTTGCTAGAGTATCCCTAAGTATTACACTTTTATTCTGGAGAAATTATTAACGCTATTGCATTTTTAGGTTTCAGCTTCCACTTGTTGTTAGTATATAGGAATATGCAGATTTTGTGTTGGCTTTGTAACCTGCAACCTTGCAGACCTCATTTGTTACTTCTAGGGACATGTTTTGGTGTCTGGCTCTGGATTTTCTACATAGCCAGTCGTGTGATCTATGAATAAAGGCAGTCTGGTGTCTTCCTTTCCAATCGTACGCCTTTTACATCCTTTTTATTCCTACCTTGCTGTATTGTTTAGGACTTCCAAGGCTCTGCTGAACGAATGGGGAGAGCAGGTATCTTCCCAGGAAGTGTGATGTCAGCTGTACGGTTTGTACATAGATGTTCTGGGGGCGCCTGGGGGGCTCAGTCGGTTGAGCGTCCGACTTCGGCTCGGGTCATGATCTCACGGTTCGTGGGTTCGAGCCCCGCATCGGGCTCTGTGCCGACAGCTTGGAGCCCAGAGCCTGCTTCCGATTCTCTGTCTCCTCACTCTCTGCCCCTCCCCCGCTCACGCTGTGTCTCTCTCTGTCTCAAAAATAAATAAACGGTAAAAAAAAATTAAAAAAACATGTATCAGTGTCATATTTTGTCAAATGCTTCTTCTACCGCAGATGTTTTGATCACTGGTTTTCCTTACCTGTTAAGGGGAATCGCAGTGATCGATTTTTGAATATCACATCAGCCTTCCAGCCTTTAAACAGATCCCATGGTGCTGGTGTCTTCACTCTACACATTGCTGTACAGTATTCAATATGCTAACATTTGATCAGGATGTTTGTGTCTAAGATCATGAGAGATATTGGTCTAACTGGTTTTCCCCCCATTTTTTGTGTATGTGCTTTGTCTGGATACCACAGACTGGGCTGGGGGGTGTTCCCTCTTCTATTTTCCAGAGGATACTATATACAGTTAAATCTTTAAATGTTTGGCTGAATTCTCCAGTGAACGAGAGGGCCTGGCAATTTCTCTTTTTTGGGAGGTGGGGGAAATTTTTAATTTTTTTAAATGTTTATTTATTTTTGACAGAGAGAGACAGAGCATGAGCAGGGGAGAGGCAGAGAGAGAGAGAGAGAGACAGAATCCGAAGCAGGCTCCAGGCCCTGAGCTGTCAGCATAGAGCCCAACGCGGGGCTTGAACTCATGGACCGTGAGATCACGACCTGAGCCAAAGTCAGACACTCAACCGCCTGAGCCACCCAGGCGCCCCCTAAATTACAAATTCAATTTGGATAATTTAGGTTAGCAAATCATTATTAGGGCCGATGTCTGTTTTTTTTCTTTCTTTCTTTCTTTCTCCTTTTTTCTTACCTTCTGGTTGGAAAGTTTTACATTCTTTAGAGAGCCATCTTGATTTAGATGTAATATAATAATAACAATTCAACTTACTTCTGAGGTGATGTTTTGGGCAGTACGGTTCTGTATCGCGTGGTTTCCTTAGCGGTTGCTCTAGATATCACAGCAAGTGCTCGTGACTTAACCTGTCATATCACTGCTTTATCGTTTCTGGTGGGAGAGCGAAATGCTACTTTCACTGAAGTCCTTGCACCACCACCACCACCCCCCCCATTTCTAAATGTGCTTGTTTGAGTGTTTCCTCCACATACATTAAACACCGTACCAAATGATGTTACAATTTTTGCCTCAACCATCCAATGTGATCTGAGAAACTCCCAAGGTGAAGGATGGTGTATTATATTTCACCCATGCCATGGTAATCCCTTCTTTCCGAAGCCCCCAGCCTCTTGTTACCGTTTTCTCTCTGTTTGGAGGGCTCCTTTAGCCAGACTTTAGGGGTGGGGGCCTGCTGGAAACAGAGTCTCTCAGTTTTCCTTCACCCCAGAGTGTCTCTGTTTCCCCTTTTACATCTGAAGGACAGCTTTGCTGGGTGCAGGAGTCCCGGCCCAGGGGCTCATTCTTCTTCTGCGTTGTTGGACAGTCCCTCCGATACCGCAGGTGAGTCCAGCATCGCTGGCAAAGGGGCAGTCGGGAGTGCACCAACAGGAAGTGATGGGGAGAGTAACAGAGGAACACTTCCCAGATGGTTTTATGAATCCAGTATTATCCTGATGCCATAACCTTGCAAACACGGTGCAGACTGAAAACTACAGACCATCTCTGTCGTGAATATACGTGAAAAAAACTCTTTGAAAACGTTTGCAAATAGGATTCAGCAATATACAAAAAGCCTGACACATGACCGTGTGGGGTTTAGCTCAGGGATACAAGGCTGGTTCAACAGTCAAAAGCCAATCACTGAGATCCATCATATTAACAGGCAGGAGCAGAAGTCATGCTGTTATCAATAGATGCTGGAAAACTGCTTGACAACGTCTAGCATCCGTTCACGGGAACAGTTCTCAGGAAGCAAGGAACCCAGGGAGCCGCACCAGCTTCATAACGAGAAGTAACAAACCTCCTAGACTTAGCGTTACACTTAACCCCAAGCTGAATGCTTTCCCCTGGGAATTCGAGGGGGCAGGCTCCCGCTGCTGCTGTCCCACACAGAGCCCCAAGTGGCAGCCGGTGCAGCCAGGACAGGAAAAGAGGCAAACAGCATTCAGCCTGCAAAGAACGAAAATAAAGCTGTTCCTGTTTACGGATGACGTAATTGTCTACATAGGAAGTCCCAAGGCATCTACACGACATCTTCCAGAACTAGTGGTGTATTCAGCAAGGCCACAGGATACAAACTAAGCGTACAACAATCAGTTGTGTTCTTATGCTCTGGCAACAAACACAAGGGAACCAAAATTTAAAATTCAATTTAAAGGCACTCAACAGTTTTTAAATGCAGAACTTACATGCTGAAAAGCGTGGCGTGCTGGTGGAAGGAACCAGAGAAGATGCAAATAAATGGGGGCATCTGTTGGGCACGGGTAGGAAGACTCGGCAAAGAGGCGAAATCTCCCCAAACTGCTATGCAGGTTTAACACAATTACCATCAGAATCGCGGCAGGAGTTTCTGCACATACAGAGAGGATTGCCCTTAAATGTTCACAAAAAGGCAATGGAAGCGGACCAGCTAAAACAATTTCAAGGGAGAATGGACACGGAGAAATTAGCCTACCAACTTTGAGACTTGGTCTGGAGCCACGGTAGTCAACACTGTGTGGTGCTGGGGCGCCTGGGAGTTCAGTCGCTTAAGCGTCTATTGATTTCAGCTCAGGTCATGACCTCACGATTCATGAGATCGAGCCCCTCGTCGGGCTCTGTGCTGACAGGACAGGACAGCCTTCTTGGGATTCTCTCTCTGCCCTTCTCCCGCTCATGTGTGCACACACACTCTGTCTCTCCCTCTCTCTCAAAATAAATTAATTAAAAAAAAAAGATCATGTGGTATTGTTGGGAGAGACGCACAAATGTTGAACTTTCTCGGAAGTTATTTTCCACATAGTGTGATTCCTGGTTTGTTCTTTTCTGTCAATGCCGACAGCATTCCATGGTGTGCACCTGTCATGGTCTGTTTAACTGGCCAGCATCTGGCTATTATAATGAAGCTGTGACCAACATCATGTATGGGTTTTCGTGGGGACGCAAGTTTCCAGGGAAGCAGAAGTCAGAAGTGACACAAGAATAGTGATCGAATCTAGGTCCAGCCGTACCTGCAGCCAGCTATACGCACTCAACTTCTCCGTTACCGCGAGGTTTCCGTCACTAGATTTATGATGCTCGTTGGTACTAACACATTAGGTATCATACAGTATCTCAGAGACTTGAGAGATTATGATTTGGGGGACAGCCTTTTCTAAGTGTACTTTACATAAATGTGAATCTCACCAGTAAAGCCTCACAAGTTATGTGATCTCAGGATAGTGCAAGTATCTCCTATTGATCCAGAAACATCGCTTTTTCCTTATGAACCAATATTGAATCTTCTCTCCTTTGGTTTCACTGTTGTAGTGATCATACGATCGCTCAAACTGAAGCTGGACAGAATTATAACTTGCAGGGTATTTATAAATGGAGCTCATTTGGAAATGAATTTCCTGAGTGCACTGTTTCCTTTCCCAGTGTTTCAGGACAGGGAAGGACAGTATTGGTCGTAGCTGGCTATCAAGGTCCCATAACAGGGTGTTTACGAAGGGCTCACAACCAGGGACACTCAAAACATACTATTTGTGTACCAAGAGCTTAACTTACTCTAGTTACTAGATCTGTTTAAATAAATTTTGGTTTTAAAAAAGCAGTTATATGTAACATCCCTTACTTCAATATTCCTCACAAACGTCCGTGTTCAGAGCTGTGTCCAGTAGAATGTCTCTTGTCCTTCTGTCTCAGGGTCCAGCCCTGGAGGAGGTACCAGGGAGGAGACGAGAGGAGGCCAGGTCTGCAAAGTGACTTCACACCCAGAACAGAGCAGGGTTGGGGGGGAGGGGGGATGCTGGGAGGCCTGACCGTGGTTCACCTGTCAGGCATGTGTGAAGAGCTTCAGGGCAGTGGTGTCTGATATTAACTTAACCTGACTTTGTTTCCGACTGGACTGTGGTCTCTCTCCCTTTCTCCCTCTGCGGTCGGTACAAGTTGTTCACACAAGAACTTTATCTTGGAAAATAACATAAAGCATGTGTCTTCATCTGGGGTCAGGCTGGGAAAGATCCCAGCGAATGGGAGTTCTGGAGGCAAGATACAACGGGACAGGTAACAAAGATGAGAAAAGCTGACAGAGCCCCCCGCCCAGAATTGCAACACCTTGGAAAGGGCAGTGGGCTCCCCAGAGTGATGGGACACCTTGGTGATTCCCTGGGGCTGGAGGACTTAGGGCTCCCTGGTCACACCTGCTTACTGGAGGTGCGTGTGCAATGTGTCAGGGGCTCTGCTTGGGGCCGGGGACACCATGGAGGTAGGATGTGAACGCGGCGCCCGCTCTCAGAAAACGCAGGGTTTAGAACAGTATTTCTCTCGGTGCCGGCCACTGACATCAGAATCCGCTTGTGAAACAGGTTTCAGGGCCTATCCCCGGTCTCCGAAGGCAGACGCTCTGGCTTTGCGGAGTAGGACTCTGCACTGTGGATAAGCAGGATTCTCGCATCGGAGAAGCATCATTGGCCGACCTTCGTGTTCACAACGGCATTCCCACTCGGGCATGCAATTCCACGATCGTTCCAAAAAGCCGAAGCCGAGAGGAGGTTAAACGATAGAAACGTCCGGGTGTTGAGAAGAAGCCCGAGAGATGGGAGATTCGGACACCTTTCCGAACGGCAGGCAGGAAAGACATCTCACGTGGAAGTCAACTCGTGCTAACCGGGGAGGCGAGCACCAGGACCCTCGAAAGGACTGCGGTGATGGAGCACCCACAGCGCGCGCGTGTTCCAGTGTCGTCCGAGGTGCCGCACGCCCTGCCAGACCCGGGGTCCCTCGGGCCCGGCCGGGAGGACGAGGACGCCGGAAAGGGCCCTGGGGCGGCCAGGTCCGCCCGCGGCCCCTCTCCCTTCCCCGCCCCAGTCCCGGGCCACCTTCCCGGCCTCGGACGGGCTTCCGGCTCCGGGGGGGGAGCGGGGGCGGGGAAACCCAGGTGATTTGCAGGTCCGCCCGGGCCGGCCTCGGGGCCGCGGGCGGGAGCGGGGAGTCCCGGGCGCAGCACCTGCCAGCGCCGGGGCGGCCTCGGGACCCCGGCGGAGTCCCGCCGACGCTCTCCAGCGTCTCTGTCGCAGCCGCAGGCCCAGGTCGGGCGGCCGGACCCCGCGAAGGCCGAGCGAGGCGCAGGCGCAGGGGGAGCCCGGCCGGGGCGGCCGTCCAGAGGGAGCCCACACCCCGACGCCCTGCGCCTGCGCCTGCGCCTCGCGCCCGGACGCTCCTGACAGGCGTCGCGCGGGCACCCCGGCCGTGACGTCACGGCGGCGCGCCGGCCGCGGAAGAGGACCCCGCCGCGACCGCGTCCCCTCGGGTCCTTGAGCCGGTGCGGACCGCGGAGCCATGGCCTTGAGGCTGCTGAGAGGGCTCCCCGCGTCGGCGGCGGCGCGGGGCCTGGCGGCGGTCGTCCAGCGCGTGGTGAGCGGCAAGCGGCGGGCGGGGGGAGGTGCCGGCCAGTCTTCCGGCGCCGACTCCCTCACCTTCCCGCTCCTCGGGGCCGCGGCTGCCGGGGTCACTCTCGGGGGGACACCCGCGGCCCCCGGAGTATTCGGTCCTGAGTCGCGGGCAGGTTTGCCGGGGGCCGGGAGCTTCTCCGGGCCGTGTCACCTGAGCTCCGACCACAAGGCTTGGAGGGGAGCGGAGGTGACTCGGCCGCCGGGCCGCCGTGGCGTGGGAGGCCAGCCTGCAGGTGCCCCGGTGCGGCAGGACGACGGGCGCACGAGCAGGTGCGGCCGAGCCTAGGAGAGCCCGGGGCCCGCGCTCCTCATCCACTATAAGCGGCATCCACCGCTGCTCGGTGAAGCCCAGTTGGGGCCCAGCCCTTGCTGGGCGCCGCGGGGATGTGACTGTGGAGCAGAAAGCGAAGAGAAGGCGTTGGGTTAGATCCGAAGGGATTAGGACTTCCTACGGCTGAGAACAGTGGGATGACGTTGACGCAGAGAGAACCAAGGAAGCAAAAGAACTGAGGCCGGCAACCTTAGGGAACTTTATTTTGTAACTGTGGTCGCAGAGTAGCGTCTTTGCTTGCTAAGGGCTGGAGCTACATTGGTGTCAAATTGTAAAGGGACTTGCTTGACCTCCTTCCTAAAGATTTTGATGAGAGGATTTTAGAACAGTGCAACTGTCTTATCAAAGTCATATACGTGTTTTTAGGCGATAACTCAGACCGCCAAAGAAAAGTGATTACCTTTTTAATATCTGGTGTCCTGGGAATTGTGATCGTGGAAGTGAGGGACCCAGAATAAAGGAGGTGATATTTTGCTGCAGTACATGCACTAGACAGATTGCTCCCCCCCGCCCCATAACCGTTCACTTCCTGGTACTTTCTACAGCAGATATAGATGAACTTCAGTAAGTGGGAGAAAAATGAGTAAGAAGAAAAGGGTACACACCTTGTTACTTGAATACGCAAAGGAATGGGAAATGTGTCATGAAAGATCAGTTATTGCATATGATTCTAGAGAGCAGTAAACGGGACTGAGGATGGGAAATTGTGGAGAGTACTCCTGTAACTCTATAAAAAAGCACTTCCTAAAGATTTTGAGGTCGGGGAATGGCTGATTGCTTGACGAGACATTACCGTGCACCTGCTTTGTGCCACATCGGTGCTATGTTCAAGTTGTGGACGCAAATGGAAACAGTTTGCGCATGGCTCATACGTAGCCTGGAGGAGGGGGTGATGGATGTCTAGGGTTCAAGGTACAATACGATCAACATCTCCTTATCATCTCCTCTGCTTTTGCCTGGTCCACTTGGCATAGAGCCTGGCCCTGCTGGCTTTGCAGCACTCTGGCCTCCGGACATTTGTGCGAACAGTTTCCTCTGCCTGAAGGACCCTCTTCCACATGTCCATTTGGCCAGTTCCCTCAGCACCTTCCAGTCTTTGCTCAAATGTTACTCTTTCTTCAGAGGCTCCGTAGCCACCTGTTGTAACACACAGCCCGGCCCATGTGCCATGCTGCCCTCCACAGCACTTCATATGCTGTTGACAGTTGAGTCCTGAACAACACAGGTCTGAACTGCGTGGGTCCGCTTATTTGCGATTTTTTTTTTTTTATAAGTACAGTGTTGTGAATGTAGTTTCTTTTCCTTATGATTTTCTTGGTAATTTGTTTTCTAGCTTGCTTCATTTAAGAATACGGTGTATGATACATGTACAAAGTGTGTGTTCATCAACTTTCTGTGTTACCGGTAAGGCTTCCAGTCAACAGTAGGCTATTAATAGTCAAGTTTTCAGGGAGTCAGAAGTTGTACGTGGATTTTCAACTGCATGGGGGGGGGGTGTCGGCACCACAAACTCCTGTACTGTTCAAGGGTCAGCTGTAACTTCTCTGTTTTGTTGTCCTGTGGAACGCTTTTGCTCATATCCCCATCCCCAGCTGTCTAGAAAAAGCACACTGCATCGTGTGGGCTCCTAGTAAATACTTGTTGAATGAATAAGTAAGTGAATGAACGTTTTTTCATACAGTTTTTGGCTATTTTTGATACTTTAAAAATAAGCTATGAGTTTCTATTCTTCCTTATTCTGTCACTATTCCTTATTGATCTCTACAACTTTTATATACACTAATGATTTTCTTAGTTGCTTGCTTTTTGATTGTGTTGCTTTCTGTGTGCGTGTGTTGTGTGCTGTGTAGAGTAGATCATGTGGCTTTTGAGCAGAGAACGGGTATGTTGGAGACAGGAGACGAGACGTTGTGCTGTGGGTGAGAGATGTGAAGAAGTCTGCACAGTCAGTGCAGTGGGGACAGGGGCAGGACAGTTCGCTCCTGAGAGGTTTAAGAATTAAGGTCAGTAGGATTTTGTGAGTGCCTGTAGGGTTGGAAGGAGGAGGAGGATATCCAAGGTGATCCTGTGTTTGCTTGGTTTTGCTTGGTGGATAGCGGATAGGGAACTTGGGAAGGAAAGCAGATTTGGGGGTTAGGGTATGGATGTTAACTTTCAGTTTTAAGCCTGTTAGTTGTCAGATACCTTCAGGACTTCTGGATGGAGCTGTTTAAAGGCAGGTAACCAGGTCCAGAGCTCAGGACAGGAATCTGGACTAGAAAAATGCTCTGTTCCCTTACTCCTGTCTTCCCTTCGCCTCCTCCTCCCTGCCTTTCTTCCTTCCTTCCTTCCTTCCATCCATCCATCCATCCATCCATCCAACTTATATTGAACATGATAAGCGTATTCTGTTTCAGGCACTGTTCCAGGCCCTGAGGATTTAACAGTGAACAAAACCAACAATCCCCCTGTACTTATGAACTTACGCTGGGGGGTGGGGCAGGGAGACCGGTAATTAAATAACTAGGTAATAAAAATGTAGATGTTGGCTTTTTTTCAAGTTTATTTATTTTGAGAGAGCGTGCATGAGCAGGGGGAGGGGCAGAGAGCTAAGGGAGAGAGAGAATCCCAAGCAGGGTCTGCACTGTCCGTGCAGAGTTTTGAAACAGTTCCATCCCACAGACCATGAGATCATGACCCGAGTCGAAACCAAGAGCTGGATACTTAACTTACTGAGCCACCCAGGTGCCCCTAGATGTTGGGTTGTTTTTCTTTTTTTTTTAACGTTTGTTTATTTTTGAGAGAGAGAGGGAGACACAGAATCCGAAGCAGGCTCCAGGCTCTGAGCTGTCAGCACAGAGCCCAACATGGGGCTTGAACTCAGGAACTGTGAGGTCATGACCTGAGCCAAAGTCGGATAGATGTTGGTATTTTTCTCACCAGAGGTCTTCCTGGCATTTTTACCTAATAGCTGCTGGTGCCTGCGGGAAGTGGAATGCTCACGTCATGCTGTTGTGTTTTCCAGGAAGGAATTCATACAGGCGCCCAGTGCAGGCTACAGTATGGCCCTTTGGCATACATACTCGGCGAAAGAACAACCAAAAAATTCACAGAACACAGCAAAGTGATAACTGTAGACGGCAATATCTGTTCCGGAAAAGGCGAGCTTGCAAAACACATAGCAGAGAAACTAGGTATGGATATATGTCACGTGGAGCTCCTTTCTCTCAGGTGCATCGTTGCTTATTTGAGTTTGGTTGTACTTTCATATAGACTGGGTGGAACTGGGCCCGAGGTAGGTATTTTACATTTTTAAGATACACTAAAATCTACTTTTAATCTTTCGGATTTGGAAAGATTTTTAAATCCATACTGGCTGTCAGTTTGCGTTGGAACTTTTTCTTGATAATGTCAGCAGAGCACGTTCACGTGAGCGGTCTCACCCGAGCTCTGTGACGGTCCTCCAGGGTGGGGCCCTGATCACTGCTGTCGCTTGCAGACGGGTGAGCTCCGGAGGGGGCTGCTGTCGCGCAGCTGGTGAGTGCGGAGCCGGGACCCGAACCACATCTCCTGACTCCCGGTGAAGAGGCCATCGTACTTCCCGTGGTAGCTGACGGGCTGGTGCCCAGTCGCACGTTGGGGGCTCCCCGCGGTCGTGGGCCGCTCTCCTTTTCGGGAGGAACTCCCGCGAGGGTACCAGGGACACACTGTAGGCCGGCCCTTTCGCTGACATGCTTGTCTTCCACGAGTGCTCCGGACACGTCGTCTTGAGTGTCCTGTGTGGACGCAGGCGTGAGGGTGACTTGCCCCGGGTCCTGTGCCACCGGCCTCCGCCCTGTATTCAGATGGGGCTTTCTTTCTGTGAGTCCCTGCTGCCCGCCGATGGCGGGGGAAGCGTTCGCATCACATTGCTTCTTCTCAGGCTTGAAGCACTTCCCCGAAGCCGGGATCCACTACGTGGACGGCGTGACGGGAGACGGGAGGCCCCTGGACGTGGAGCTTAGCGGCAGCTGCAGCGTGGAGAAGTTTTACGAGGACCCGAGAAGTAACGACGGCAACAGCTACCGCCTGCAGTCCTGGCTGTACGCCAGCCGCCTCCTGCAGTACGCGGACGCCCTGGAGCACTTGCTGAGCACGGGTACGGTGTCCGGGCGGCGCTCGGGCGTGTCCTGCACGTGAACCCCTTCTGGAATCGCCATTGTAGACTGCCACGAAGCAGAGCTTTTCTTTAAGGGCGTTTGGGGAGGCAGGTTCTGTCTTTTTAACAGGATCATAAATTCCCCGAGACCCACGCTGCTATTGCTTCGGAATGAAAGTCCCCGAACCGTGTTTCATTTTCGCGTGCCGGAGCGAGGGGTACGGATTGTGTGGAATTTCTGTGCCGCCAGTGTAGGCATGGCAGTGAGATGTTCAAAGCCGTGGAAGAAAGAGAGAGCCTCTAAAGGGCTGTGAGGAAGTGGAGTCAGACTCCTGCAGACGGGGCTGTGAGTCACACAGAGATGTGACACACAAAGTAAGCTCGTCCCTAGGGCCCAGAGATGGGCTGGGATCCGCCATCAGTCCACTGGGGAGCAGCGAAACCTGGAGGAAGGGCAGCGGTGGTGGAGGCAGAACACGCAAGGCCCCAAGGGCCCGGACGACTGGAAGGGGGGTGTGTTTCTGGAAGTCACTGGAAGCCGGCAAGAGATGGACGAGGACTGTATGTTGGGGCGGGTACCGTTTGCAGCCTGGGAGACCAGCAGCAGGGCTCAGGACATAAAGTTAGCACAGAGCGGGGTCCAATCCAGGAGGGACTGCGTTATCCTGGGCACCAGCAGCGTGGGTGACGCTCGGCCCCTACCCCAGCGTGCTCTGAGAATCGGTAACAGACGCCGGGGTGCTTGGGCATAGCTCCCAAGCCTTGGCGGTGCTGAGTTCGCAGGTGGAGATGACGTGTGTGCACGTGAGAGGAGGGGGTGCACATTGTATGAGCCTTGTGTCCGCCTCTTACGACAGTGATGGCCACGCCCGGTCGCCAGTTACCTGGTGAGCCATTTACAGACCGCTCAGCTGCCGCCTGGAGGGTCTGCTTCGTGGGGTGTGAGGACGAGAAGGTACAGCATGTTTGACGGGGACCCCAGGTGACTGACGGAACTGGTTTGCAAAGCGGCATTTGGGAACCACTGCCAGGAGGGTTCCACGTATACGACACAGGCCAGGAGGTGCAGGATTCACTCTTGACCGAAACGGTTACAGAGGAGTCTAATTTTTGTCTTGGGTGTTCAGAACGTCCTTAGTGGTACTTTTCCTTCTATGAACGGAAGCCCTGATTTTCGTTGGTGCTGCTTCTAAGAAAAGATGCGGTCACCTCGTGATGTTCTGTACCAGGACCTGGCTCACGGGAACTGGTTGGTGGCTTGGGATTAACGCTGACACTTGGCTCATTCCAGATTCTTTCTGAAGCATACTTCACCTCTTGGGACTCTCCCTTTCTTAAAGTTTAGAAGAATCACTTTAAACAAAAACTTACTCGTCTCTGTCTGTGTTGTACTAACCGTTAAGTGTTTTGTGAGTGCCCGTTGCGTGAGGTGCATTCTAGGAGCTGGGGTTCAGAAAGTGAAGCCCGCACCCTCCCGGAGCTTACGTTTTCCTGGGGAGATGAACAGTAAATGCGGGGGCGTTCAGTGCCACGTCAGGTCGTGAGAAGCTGAGGAGGGGTTTGCCGTGGGGCCGGGGCCCTGCTTGCAGGTGGGAAGGTTGGGGAAGGCCTCTGTCCTGGCACAGCTGGGCTGAGCCCGGGGGGACCGGTGCTCGGAGTGGCTGTAGTCACAGGAGGCCCCTGTGGCAGGAGTGCAGTGAGTGAGGCCGGAAGTGGACGGGATGAGGTCAGAGAAGTTGCCCGGGCAGGATGGGTTTTCCTCTGGAGGAGAGAGGAAGCCACTAGCAGATTTGAGCGGAGGAGTAACGCGGTCTGGCTTGAGTTTTGCAAATGCCCCTCTGTTGCTGTGAGAGCAGCCGGGGGCGAGCACGGACGCAGGGCCTACTTGGTGGCGGGGGCGGGAACCTCGCCAGCGGTGAGGAGGCCTGGCTGCAGGGAGGCAGCTGCGGCGGAAAGGTCAGCTTCTGGATGTGCTTGGGAGGACGCCGGTGGTTTGCTGATGAACTGGGCCCGGGGGGAGAGTGGTGAGTGCCGCCGGGGTCTGGCAGAGCAGTCGGGGTGTGTCGGGATTGCAGTGAGCAGGTGGGGTGGGAAAGCTACGGAAGCTGTGAGGCACCTTCCTCGTAACTGGGGGTTTCTGCTGCAGCCGGCGGAATGAGATGAATGTTACGTTGCCCGAACCAGAAATGTTCTAGTTCTCGAAAACAGTCTCTCGCTTACGAGCACACATACGTACGTTTGAACGGTATGGTAGAGAACTTGTCTCTTTGTAAAGTGAAATTACTCGTCTCTGGGGCCTTGGGTTTTTATCTGTCTGAACTTTGAATTTTGTTTCCCTGTTTTTAAACAGGACAAGGTGTCGTATTGGAACGCTCCATCTTCAGCGACTTTGTTTTCTTGGACGCGATGTATAACCAAGGATTCATCCGGAAGCAGTGTGAGTCGGCGTTGCGCTCAGGCCTTCCTGGACACGCGGCGTAGCTTCGTGAAGGCTCCGGTAGACTCCCCACGCGGCCCCTGCTCTTTCCGGCACGTCTGTTAGGCAGCCGGATAGAAGCTAGTACCCGTTAAATTTCCGCAGGAGAAAAGCGGGTTCCTTCCACCCTCTCTTCCTCCTAAATTCCCATCTCCCAGTGGAAGCGGGGAAGCGTTCTGGATCCTTGAACAGCTCAGCTCCCGGATTCCACCCAACCTTCCTGAGCTGCCCCGACCCTCTTCGGTCTTGCAGGATACCGCAGCCACTGTCTCTGATCTGTGCTTTAATTTCCCTGAACTGGCCAGTTTTTTAGTGTATTATCTTGTTCTCAATCGGGATGTCTTCTTTTTCTTGTGGCTGCACCTGCATGCCAGCGACACCATCATCCTTTCCCTCTGTCTGATGTGCTGCCGGCCTGCCGCGTCCAGGGACGGTAGCCCCGGTAGGGTGTTGTGGAAGGTCTGACGGTGGCAGATGGACAGGAGCGAAGGCCTCTCCTGAGCCTGGTGGCCTGACTGAGCGGTTATGGAACCACGTCAGGGTGGGGCCGGGACGTGTAGGTAGGAGTGCGCCAGGGCGGGGCCGGGAGAGCCTGTGCCGTCTGCCTGTGGCCGTGTCCACCTGAGCGCTCGGCTGGCTGGGGCGGTGGTGGCTCACGCCTGGAGGGCAGAGCGAGAGCGCTCGGTGAGTGACTGTGGAGAGCGAAGCAGGCCAGGAGACGGCCCGGGATTGAGGCGCCCGGCCGTTGGTCCGCCTGCCCGTTCTGCGGTTGGGGTGCCCGCCCGTGCTCGCGGGAGGGGCCGCGGCGCCCTTGCTTCTGGCCATGGACCTCACAGGCTATCCGAGCAGCGGCTGCGGGCAGTCAGACAGCCTTTCTGGGACGTGGGCTGCGTGCCGGGCTTCGTTTTAGGCGTCGGGGATCTGGGGCGAGGAGACGGGGAAGCTCTTGCCGTCCTGGCCAGGGCGGGGCCGGCATTGAAGCAACGTGGTCGCCGTTACTCCGGGACCCTGTGGAAGCGCCCAGAACTCTGGCTGGGAGACGGGGTGCAGTCCGCCACGGCGTCCTGGATGAGCCCGGAGCAGTCTGGCAGCAGGGCAGCGGGTGAGCGAGGTGCAGCGTGGCAGGGAGGCCAGCGCGGGCGGAGGACGGCCCAGGAGAGGCAGGTAGGGCGGGAGGAGGGGAGGCTCGCGCCCTGGCCGGGGGGGGCTTGGCTGTTTCCTGAAAGTGGCGAGGAGCCACCCAAGGTGTCGGGTGTGGGAAGGATGTGGTTGCGTTGCGTTCGTTCGTCTGAAGTACGTGTTCGGTGAGGGGACATCCAAGGACAGGAGGCCAGAGGTGGGGATGTCAGAGCAGGATGCCACGCCGACACCACAGCGGGCAGGGCGCGGACCCGGCTGGGCAGGGCGGGGCAGGGGCAGGCCCGGCGACCGGCCTTGTGAGGAGGAGGCCGGGGAGTAACTGGGCTCAGCAGGCTCCTTGCCACGTGAAGAGGACGGGGCGCGGCAGCGGGCCGAGGAGCAGGTGTCCCACACGGGCGTGTGAGCTGGGGACCCCTGAGGTGGCCAGGTGGTTGCGTGTCCCAGACGCGGTCTGGGGGATTGACGCGGACAGAGGATGCGCTTGTCCCGGGAGAGTCGGGAGAGGGAGTGAGGACTGAGGCCAGGGTCCTTGGGGCTGGCTTCCGGCTCTCTGGGGAGGGAAGCCCGCTGCGGAATCGCACCCAAACGGGGTCGGTGAGGGTGGCAGGGGCACGGTCGTCACCGAGTGTGTGGGATCTCGTGGGACGGGAGCGGAGAAGTGACCCGGGGTGGGGGGCAGTGGCTTTTGCGAGAGTCAGTTCTGTGTTGGGCTGGGAGAACAGATTACTTTGGGGTGGACGGCACACGCACAGCCAGGTGTAGGGTCCCCTCAGCCGTGGGGACTCCCAGAACACGCCCAAGGAGAGGCACTTGGCGGAGGAAGCGGGAGAACGGACGTCTTGCCTGGGGGTGGGCAGGACCAGACAGGAAGCCGGGATGAGGCCGAGTGTTAGAACGGTGCCCACAGTCCCGTGAGGCTGGGTCACTTACTTGGAGTGTACCACCGTCGTAGCCTGTCCCTCCGGTCCAGACCCTTGTGACCTTGGGTCAGAGGTCCGCCTGAATCGCCCCCAAAGCAGGCGTCGCTAGCAGTGGTCACCGGGACTTTTCTCTACAGCAAAGTAGTTGTCTTTCTGTGGCTCTTCGTGTGATCGCTTCTGGAAGTTTCTACCATGTGAAAATCTGCAGATGGTCGTTTCTTGACATTGCTGCTGTGGCGGGTGAGGGTGGTGGTTTCGTTCCAGCGACCCAGAATGTGCTCTGGCTGCCTTTCCAGTGGCGTCATTGTGCGCCAGAGGACGTCCAGGTGCAGGGTGTTCTTGGAAACGGCGCGGATGGGGTTCGGCACCACCGGCCGTGCGTGGCTGTTGTGCGTACGGCTTGCTCGGTACGGCGACAGCTTCAGGAGGATTTCCCCCAGCCTTCACTGCTTGCTGCTTTGTTTTCTCATTACTAAATCTGCTTCAGAAGGTCGGTCTGCGTAGCTGATTAAATTTACTAAAGTAGGTTGAACCCGAGTACATGTAATCAGATGTTTTTCAGTTGAGTTTTTTGAAAAGTAAAGTATGTACGAGACTTCCACAATGTGGACACTCCTGGGTGACAGACGTGTCCCGCTCGTGTGTGGCAGGTGTGGAGCACTACAACGAGGTGAAGAAGGTCACCGCCTCTGAGTACCTGCCTCCCCACGTGGTCATCTACATCGACGTGCCGGTTCCGGAGATCCAGAGTCGGATTCAGAAGAAAGGAAATGTAACCAGCTCTTAAATTCAAGACCCCGCTCGTTTTGCGTGTCCTCGTTGTTGCGGTGCCAGTGCTCACGGCACTTTGCTGAGTCGCCACCTTCCTTCACGGAGCCGGGCGGCACCCACAGCGGAGCCCCCGGAGGGTGGGCCCTCGTGCGGTGGATGGAGGGGGGTCCCGGCGCAGTCACTGCTCTCCACCGGAGCCCCGCGGTCCCTGGCCCCATCTCTCTGTCGTCCCCTGTCCCCTAAAGCACGCTGTGAGGCCGGGTCAGTGTCCTGACCACTTCCCTGGGCCCTGCACCTTTCTGTTCTCTCGCGGGGTCTCCGTGCCCCGGTGTCTGGGCAGACCGAGTGTCGCTTCAACACCTCTCAGTGCTTCACTCCCGTTGAGCCCTGTCCCCGTGTTCCTGCCTGCTGAGCCTGCAGCGGCTGAGCAGCGAGGTCCACGCATGTGGTGCCGGCCGAGACTCAGTTAGGCGGCCTGGACACTGCAGACTGAAGGTGCCCACCGGCCGTGTGGGCGTGATGCGGGGGACAGAGGTCGTGAAGACCGTCACCGCCCTTAGGATGGTTCTTGGGAAGCACTGCTCCCACTTAGGGTATTTGTTCCTGACACGTGGTGACAGTGTAGAGTTGTGTGAGGGGGACGCGCAGGCAGTGTATCAGGCGGAGGTAAATGCCACGAAGAAACCAGGGAACGACGATGTGATTTGACCGCAGCGTGGCTGAACTGGAAGAGGTCTTAAATACTGAAGCTTGCTGCTCGTGATTGGCGTTTTCAGTTTCCGAATTTGGCTTAGCACACTTGGAGGTGATAGGGGGGTGAGAGGTGGAGAAGTGGGAGCGGGCTGGGTGTGTGAGCGGCGGGGAAGTGAGAAGGACGGAGGGAGTGGGTGGCGGAGAGGGGGGTGAGGGGTTCGGGGAGAGGTGGGCTGGTCCTCCTGTCTTGGGCGCGCAGCGGAGCGGGCAAGCCAGGCCCGGTGTGTGTGCACGCATGCTCACCGTGTTCT
This sequence comes from Panthera uncia, assembly GCF_023721935.1. NCBI lineage: Eukaryota > Metazoa > Chordata > Mammalia > Carnivora > Felidae > Panthera > Panthera uncia. Next base: position 1,826,122 of record NW_026057584.1, read on the forward strand.
TTCTGAGCCTGTTCGAAGCACGCGTCTGAAGGCCTGTGCAAGGTCGTGCTGTGGGTTCCCTGGGCAAACGGGTTAATCCTGACCGATACCGAGGTCCCTTTTCCGTCGTCCCTACGACACCCACAAGTTGTTCCCAGAAAACCGTGTTTGTTGCTTGTTTTCACGTTTTACACGTGCACAAGTAAAAGAAAGAGACGCCTAAATGTTTCACGCTTGTTTTTTTCTTCTTTTGCTTAGCCACACGAAATGAAGGTCACCTCGGCCTATCTGCAGGACATCGAGAACGCCTACAAGAAAACCTTCCTGCCTGAGATGAGGTGAGCCAGGCGCACGATTCACACGTCTTCACACGCGGCTCCCCGTGCGCCGCAGCCCGGGGGGTTCACTCTCACCACGGTGGGTGTTGTGCGGCACGTTGCGCACTGAGGTTTGCGAGGGAGCAGGACAGCACACGTTCCAGCTTGATCTGGTGGGGTCTTGTTGTTTCTTGGCTTGCTTGTTTCGTCCATCTTCTTTGTTTTACTTCTGAAATCACGGCAAGCCGGAAGCAGACCCTTGCTGTGTTTCACGATAGGCGATAGGGTGTGAGCATCAGAGGACTCCTCTGACACCTGAGCTGGCAGCTGGATGCTCATGTCTACCCAGGGTTGCTCGGCAGTGCCCCCTGCTGGTACAGAAAATTCAGGAGGATAAACAATCCCTACGGGTTCTAAGAGTTCTTCTGAAAGGTCATTTGGATTAAATGAAATCCCACCAAACCCTCCTGTTTCTCTCTTTTCTCCTGTTCTCTTCCTTTCCTGAAGGCGCAAAGTGAATGTGTTTCCGCCCCCTCCGTGTGGCCCATCCTCGTGTGGTCCTTGGCCGCATCGTGGGGAAGGGGGTCGCGGGCCTCCCTCGCGTCCCGCCAGAATTAGGTTGTTTGATGCTTTCACTGAAGGTTCCTAGCAGTATTTCTTAAACTTTCTGAAACTTAACCCTCTTGGTACCTAAAAATCTCATGCCTTTAAGATTTCAGAGTGTAAAATTATGAATAAAAACTGTGGTAGCTTCGGAAGAAAAATTTGGTTTTTAAGTTGAAAACTAATTTTTTTAAGCGTGAGCATCGATGCTTACGCCGCGGCCGTCTTGTGACAGGCTCCTTTCTAGCAGCGGTACAGAGGGTTGAGCTGCGGGCCCCCTTCGTCCCGTCCTGCTGCTCTGTTTGTAAGACCAGAGGTGCAGAAGCACCTCGGTTTTGTAAACCTGCGCCAGGGCAGCGTGTGGAGGTGTGTGAAGAGGCAGAGGGAGACGGTGGACCGCAGCGCGTCGGTTCCGGAAATGCCTCTGGAACATCTTCGGCTGCAAAACAACTGAGAACGGCAGTCCTGGCCCCAGTTGTTCCCCGCAGATTTTCCCGTAGAACTTCGGCTCATAATGCCTGAATCCTGCTGCAGTCGGGAGGGGATTTCCTTTCACTCGGTGGTTATTTTGAAGGCCGTCTCCTTGAGGGCTTCCAGATCACAAAGTGTGTCCGGCCGCCCCCTAAGTGTCCACGGCGTGGTTTGGCATCCCGTACTTGCTTTGTCCTGGGACCCCCTCCTGGGGCCGCACGTGCCACGCTCGACAGCTCACGTGTGCCCCTCCCGGGTCCAGGCAGGTGCCGCTTTCCCCGGCGTCTGGCACGCTTCCCTCCGGTGGCACCAGAGCCCGGGGCAGAGCAGAGCAGAGCACACACCCTCCTGGGCCGGGGCGGCCGTACGGCGTCGGGCTGTGCGGGCCTCGTGGATCGCTCACGGGGTCTGCACGTCGTCGCCCGGTGCTAGCGTAACGGTTCCTCAGGGTGGGTTTTTACCCATCTCGGTCACGGACCCGGAGCCGCAGGAAGCCGCCGAGGCACACGGCGCACGCGCCTCGGGCCAGCGCGCTGAGCTGGCTGAGTTTACACACGGCGTCGCAAACGCTGTCCCAGGCCCACCGGCGACCGCTCCTCCTCCCCGGCGTCCTTGCCCGCGGTCCATTTTCCGAGACGCAGGTCGGGGTGCTTCCCGCCTCACCGAGAGGCCCCAGCGTGGCGCTCAGGGACCTCGGGAGCCAGCCGCGCTGAGGTGAGGCATTCTGGTGGGCAGGGCTGTGTTCTTGGGACTTGACCTGGGGCCTCGGGGCCTTTGCTAAGTCCGGGTAGGAGCGTGCCACCCCCGATGAGAAACAGAGAGTCACGCTCTTGGGGGACGAGCTCTACCTCTTGGTCCTGCTGTGATGTCTGTGTGCCCTGTCTTCTGAACAGATACGGCCTGTGCATTGTCCTGGCTCAAGCCATGTGGGTTTATGGGAGCCACTTAAGTTGGAGGCCATTTGTCACAGTGAACACGTACGTGAGTTTTCTGTGCAGTCTGCCTTATGTTAAGTGTTCACAGGCTCAGGTCACAGTGCAGCGAGGGACGTACGTGACTCCCAAGGTGTTCTCTTAGAAATTCACTGGACCTTGACTGGAACCACAAGTTTTACGTAAAACTTTAAGCAATCTACGACAAGTAGGTTATCTAAAGCGTCTAAGCGTTCGTGACTTAGAATTTGTCACAGACTCAGAGTCTGGAGTTCTCTCTTGTCCAGCAAGAGAGCGGATGCAGAATTAAATGCGAGAGAGGCTAATGTCCGGGAGGATATGTGTCTTGAGGAAGGGTCCTCCCTCCATATTTATTAGGATCAGAAGGCTCGCAAACGTGATGGACGTGCAGAAAGAGACAACGAAACGGCGATCGTCAACTCGTGTGTGTCGAAGCTATGTGGTGTTAGGGGTTTGGGTCAAAATCGTGGCTGCCCGAGCAAACTTGCCTAGGGGATAAGACAGATAGAGCATGCTACCTCAGGGTCAACACGACACTTTTTTTGCGAATTAGCTCCGGGCAGTTTCACCCTGCTCCATGGTCTGTAGCCTGTTTACGTGTTTACCTATTTTGGACCTTCCATCCTGTGAAAGCAGCTTTCCGTTCTCGTCCTCTGCTGGGGGTGCTTTGCCCTGTTGACCTAATCTCCGACGCTTTAGTCCTAAACCTTGTTAACACAAAGCTGCAAGCTCAGGGAATTCCTAAACTTACTCCCCACAAGAGTTCAGGAGGTGTTTTCCCACAGGAATGATTTTAGGTTTCCCGGGCATGTTCATTTGAAGTCATTTGGTTCAATATTATGTATTTACAGTGACTCACCTTGGAAGAGAACATTGTTAGAGTATCAGTAATTAAGCAATAAAATCAAAATTGCTTAAGAGAAATTTTTTTGAGCTCGAATGTCCGTATTTGAAGCAGAGTGGGTTTACCTGACTTGAGGGCAACTGCCGTCCGGGCTGGCTGTCCCGTCAGCTCTCCTCTCCCGAGCAGGCACGCAACGCTTCGCCGTGTTCTTACGTGTTGACCATGAAAGCGTGGGGAGCGTTGCAGCTCTCGTCAGGAGACACTGCTACCCACCACAGGAATACGTTTTCTGGCTTTGAGAACATTTATGCTTAAAATCATTGGAAGGCCTGTGTTTTGTCCTCCTTACCTTGATTATGAAACGTGTCGGAAATGAGCTTGCACCGTGGCTTGGCTTCACACGCTCGTGAGGAGGCCTTTATTCTGCTCTGTTTGTAAATGTTGCCACGACCGCTGGTGTCACGAGAGACACGGCAGGCACAGCGGTTCCCGAGACGGGGGGTGGGGTGGCCTGAGGGGGTCCGCCGGACGTGAGTTCGCTCCATAGGCCTTGAGGGTGTCTCCGAATCTCTGAGATCTCGGCCACCGTCCTGGTTCAGCCTCTCTTCACAGGCCGGTGGGAACGAGGGGCGGGCATGACCCGACGGCAGGATCCTCTGCCATCTGTCGCTCTGTTACTGAGGCGTTTGGCACGGGACGCTGCTCGTTCTAGACACGCGGAGAATAAATGTCGGGTGTGTGGAGTCACACGAAAGATGGAGATGTTAGGTTATGAAATCGGCTCTGCGAGCCGTTTTCCGTTGACCGTCTGGAGTCGCCAGTTCTGCACGGGCGGGGACCCTGTCTCTGTCACCGTGTACGCCCCACACGGTGCCTGCCACCAGCGGGGACTTAAGAGGTGGGCTCAGTTACGTGTGTCGAAGGTACATGTCACCGTGTTCCTGACGTCTCCCGTGCACGCTCGTCACAGCTAGGTCAAGGACGCCAGACCGTGTCGCCGTGTGAGGAAGAGCCGTGTTGTTTCCATGCCAGCCGCCCTCCCTTCCTCATCCAGGGTTGGTGACAACCTCTGTCTCCTACGCACTTGGTTTAATTCTGACTCGTGGGACTTGTCGAGGGAAAGGACTCCCCTCTGCGTGCTTTTCTCCTCGTAGGGACAGTGAGAGGCCGCGGGCCCCTGAGGAGGGGCTGCGTGCGTCAGGTTCTCCGCTTGGGGGCCGCTCTCCCTCCAGCCACAACGGCCAGTGCACCGAGGTTGTGTTTCTAGCTCTGTGGGGTCATTATCAATCTGCTTGTGGTTTCTGACCGTTTTGCCCGTCTTTGTGGCGATACAGGAAATGCAGTGACCTCGTTGCAGCAAGAAACACTTATCTAGTTGGAGGACGTCTTGGAGTGCGCCATGCAGGCTTACCTGCAATTTCAGTGCTTGGGGAGTTTTTTCTTACACTTGGAATGAATGTGAGTCCACAGTAATGATACGAATACAGACGCCTTCCCTGCACTAACTCTGCTCATTACACCGGTGACCTGTAGAAGGTGGCCAGCAGTTGGCGACGCTCGATGCCGTTGTGGAGGGTCGCACGTGGATTTCAGTTTGAGCGTAGCTCGTACATTCTTGGACTCTCTGTCAGCGGGAGAGTGCTGTGGTGTAGACGTCGAAAGAGAGAATGGCCTCGTTTACGCTGTGCAGATGATCCTTGGGAAATAGCAGTCTGTCCTTGACATCCTGCCGTCCCCTTTGCTGGATGGGGGTGAGGCATTCCTGTGGTGACGGGCCGTCCAGTGGACCTCTGGTCTGGGCGGCCTTGCTGGCCTCTGGCCGGGGTTGGGGCGTCAGGTCTCCCACTGGCTGGTCTGGAGGTGGCGGTGGGGGCAGACTTCCCATCTGTGGCTTGTGGCGGTCCAGTCATCTCCTGGCTGGGCAGGTGGCAGTCAACGTGGCGGGGAGATAGGCAGAAGTGCTGGAAATGGCGCTGTCCCCGTCTGGGATCCAGTTGTGACTTTCCAGTGTCCAGACTCAGGCCAGGGACCGGGGGAGTGAGCTGCTCTGCCCTGCTGCGGGCCTGGGCTGACAAAGGTTATCCGGAGGGCCGGTTTGTCTCCTAGATTCTAGCAGCTCAAGTAACCTGTCCTTCCTCTTCCACCACATGGCCACTCTCTGTGCCCACGCCTCAGTGAGGCCCCGGGCACCTTCATCCTGTCCTGTAGCGAAACCCGTGGAGGTGACCCATGGACCCCGTCCCCCTTCGCCACTGGTCCTGGCGCCTGTGGGGTGGGGGTAAGATCGTCAGAAGGGAAGTCAGGAGACGCACCCGCTGTCCAGCCTAGAGCACATTTCTGCTGCTAGTGGGTCCTCCTTAGCCGTTCAGACCATGTGAGCCAGCACGTGCCCAGTGTATCACCCTACCCTGTTCAAAGAATGGGAGGTTTCAGTGTTTGTGGTGATAGTTTTTAAGGTTACGTATTCATTTGTGCATCAACGTAAGCTTGGAAAATTTACGTTGAATTCCATCTTGTTTTTTCTTGCAGGGAGAAGTGTGAGGTTTTACAGTATAGTGCAAGGGAAGCTCAAGATGTGGAAAAGGTAAGAAATCGGCCGAAAGTTTGTGATTATTCTTAAATTTGTTTCATGTGTAGGGTTCTTATAAATCATATAATCAGTTCATCTCCCACCAGTCTTAGCAATGTCTATATTTCATAAGGTTTTTAAAAGAGGTACTGAGCCAGCGTATCTCACTTCCCTGGTCATGAGATTTTGATTTTGATTTGAATAACTTAGTTTCTAGGATCTTAAAATTGTAGAGAATACATCAGTAAGTGCATTTTGTAAAATTCGAGTCAATCTCAGTGCAATGAGAACTTAATGAGTAATAACCAAAAACAGTGGAAAAAAATAATGCAGGAACATTTGCCTTCCCAAATAACAAAAACATATTACACAGTGATGGTAATGAAAGCCATGTGGCGTTAACACAAGAAGTGATAAATGGCTAAATGGAGCAGAGCAGAGAGTAGAGAAGCAGTTGCATGTGCGTGTGCTTGTGCGTGTGCGTGCGCGTGCGTGTGAAGCTTTGGCAAAGGCAGTGCTTTAAGGGAAAACAAAACATGAAGTAGAAGAAAATGATTTCTTAAATGGTGTTGAAGCAGTTGATCGTTCATTAGGCAAAAAGAAGGTCCCATGTTTTAGAAGTTAATCATGAAATACTAAAAGGCGAAACAAAAGGTACAAAAATTCTGGAAGAACAGGTTTTATGGTCTGGGGCTGAGGTACAGGTGGTGACATCAGACAGTACCGTGGAGTTGACCGCTGCAGAGACAACGGGCCCGGTCGGCTCTGGGCACGAGAGGAGGAGAGGGTTATGGAGTGAGGTCCTGTCCACGGAGAGGGGGACGCTCCCTTAGGGCCCGGGGCCGCATCCGAGTGCAGCTCCGGGCCAGCTCCAAGGACTGCACGTGGCCCACTCTGCTTGGACTGCCTGAGTTCTGTTGACTTTTGTCCCTGGGAGGCGGGTGTGTTTGTCGTAGGCGGTTTTACGCCTGGACGGACCCATCAGATGCCACGTGTCCGAGCAGAAGGTTGCATTTGCCCCTAAGACCGTGCCATGCTTTCAGTTTATAATTGGAAATACCCAAATTCCTGAGACTCAAGAGAGGACCCCGGGTGTGGCGTGGTTTGGGGAAAAGTGCATCTGAAAAGGTCGCCCCTCTGGGAGATCAGAGTACAGACTGAGGGTTTGGAGGCTGGGAACACAGATTGTTGGATCTCTTCAGGAAATGGATTAATTTTCTTGTTCTTTTGTTGCTTCCAGTGGCCAGGTCTTGTCTTCTAGAACGAAGTCCCGGGGGCGGGGGAGTCTGTCACGATCACTGTCTCCCCCGTCTTGAGGCTTTTTTTGTCCCGCGCCTCGTCTCCCGGCCCGACGTGTCATTTCTGCGCCACCCACGTGTCAGCGGGCCGGGCGCGCACACGGAGGGTCAGCGCTCAGTCCCATTTCTTCACCGAAGGCTGTCTGTCCAACTTCCTTTCTTTTTGACTTCCGTGGGGATTTTTCCTGCTAGGTGTTTGTGGCTTGCAATGTATTAAAACGTGACCTCGTTTAAATTTCCAAAATGGGCCTCTGCGTCAGGCTTGGAATCGTTTGTGTCGTAGGTGGTGGAGGACATCGAGTACCTCAAGTACGACAAGGGGCCGTGGCTGGAGCAGGATGACCGGACTCTTCACCACCTGCGGATGCTGTGAGTCCCACGCTGTTGGGAACCACCCAGACGGGGCGCGGGGCTGGGTCTTTGAGAATAGTCCACGGCCCGCGGTAGAGACTGACAGAACGTGAAGGAGTTGTGTTTCAAGTTAGGTGTTAACTGTGCCACCGGGAACGAGGTGTATTTCCTTTTTCCTTCAAACAGGCTCTTCCGTCCCTGAGTCGGACAGTTAATTAATTGATTGCCAATGTCAACTCGGCAGATCCTTGGCTGCTTCCGTGTGCCGAGCCCTGAGCCGGGTGTAGAGGGTTCAGAATCAAATAGTAGTCTTGCTTTCATCTCCGGTGGGCACTTTGTCCTCCAGCTCCAGGCAGAGGATGGTGGGGACGCGGCCGTGCGTCCCGCTACCGCTCAGCTTGCCAGACAGCCCGACCCTCGCAGACACACAGCAGAGGGCCTTCTCCTGCTGGTGCCCTGGCGTCCTCAGGGCACCACTCCCTTCAGGTCAGGCCAGCTGTGTCAAGACCGCAGACGTCACGTGCGTGGAGCCGTTGTCACATTTCTGTGCCACGGAATGAGTTTCTCGGTCAGGGCCACGTGGTGCAGATGACCCTGTGAGTGCCCTGGGGCTGCTGTAGCGAGACACCACCCACTGGGGGCGCTGCACACAACGGAGGCTGCTTCTCCCGGTTCTGGAGTCCGGAAGTCCAGAGTCCGGGTTGCTGCCAGGGCGCCCTCCTCTGCGGGTTCTAGGAAGACTCCTTCCCACCCTTCAGCTTCTGGTGGCCTCCGGCCATCCTGGGCTTTCCTGGGCAGGTGTCTGCGTCACTCCCACTCTGCCTCTGTCTTCACGTGACGTTCCTCCCTGTGCGTCTGTGTCTTGCCTACATTTCTCTCTTCCTGTCGGTTCACCAGTCACGGGAGGAGGATCCATGCCAGTGCCCTGGGATCACATGTTAACTTAATCTCTGCAAAGGCTCTTTCCAAATAAGATCACGCTCACAGGTTCCAAGTGGACATGAATTTGGGGGGGACACTATTCAATCCAGTACACCATGTGTTTTAAGGGTCCCTAAGCCCGACTGCACACTTGGAAACTCACTGCAAAGACTCAGGAGTCTCTGTATGGAGTTGTACTCACGGCCGGGGTCACAGGGAGTTAGCAGGTGCACGGCTGGGCAGTGAGGAAGAACCATGGCCAATCTGGAGCCGTCCACGCCCCGGCTTTCGATGCTCCCTCCCTGCCATGAGGGACGTGCCAAAGGTGCTACTTTGTTCAGGAAAAGGCAGTAACACGTGGGCAGGATGTCTGCCCACGAAGCCCACTGGACATCAGTGCCCAGTGTTTTTTGGGGCACTGGTCATGTTGGCACCTTCTGCCTTAGCAGCTACTCAAGGCCTGACCTCCAGGCAAAAGGCCCATGTAAATCCCATCGTACCTTGGTGCGTAGGGTTCAGTGCCCCGGCCTCGGGGCGCTGTTTGGAAACAGAGCTCTCAGGCGTGCTCTGTTTATGACAGCGGAAGGGATTCCATGCGCACACGAACTGGGCTTCTCACAGAAACGTCTCGGGCGGGAAGGCAAATCTGAACCCAGCAAGTGGAAGTTTCTTGTGAGGGCCGCTGGCTGCCCTCCATGATGGGGGGACCCCATGCTACCGACTTCCCTGTTTTGTCCCCCAGGACGAGCTATGCTGGGGGCTCAGCACTGGCCTTGCTGTGGCACGCTGGGCACACACGGTGGCAGGGCCACATCAGTTTTGAGGAGCGCCGGTCTCAGTGTTGAGCCCACGCGTAGCACCCGTCCTGCCCCGGTGACCAGTCTGCCCATCGGACTTGCTCCCGCGGAGCTGCGCCCCGAGCGCCAGACCTTCCCGTGTGTGCCGGGTAGTTTGCTGCGTTGCGGTTTCTTTTGTCTGATAGCTGGATGCAGCCCAGCGTCGGCACACGTGGAAGGGTGCCATCAGCTGTTCGCATCCTGTGCTTGAGGCGGGGTTACTTCTCGTGTGAAGCTACTGAGGTATTACGAGTAAGGTAACTTTTAATGGTTTTTGTTTTGTTTTTTCTTATTTTGTGCTTCAGATGGAAAAAGTAGCAGCTCATGGGAAAGATCCCGTGGTTGTAGGGGTGGGGTTGACAGGGACAGGGAAGGAGGCTCCCCGGGGGAAGGCTGGGGGTGGCCACTGAAGGCCAGGCCTAGCGCTCCGTGGCGGTCCGTGCTCCTCACGCGGCTCGGGGCGAGCGGGGATGTGCCCTGGGCCTGTGGAAGCTCTCTGCCGGCCGCCCCGTCTTCATGGTGAGATGGGAAGTGGGCCAGCGGCCGTGAGCGCCAGTGAGGGTGCGGGGCGCGGGGGGACACAGTGGAGGTTTGAGGAGGGAGGAAATGTCTCAGCCTCGGTGTGGGGAAGACCGTTGGGAGGACCCGCGAGAAACGTGCTGTCTGCGGCTGGTGGGGCAGCGGCCCTGACACCGAGCGGAGAGAGGGCTTTCCCGGCTGCTGCGGCCGTCCCTGGGCTGTAGGACCCTGCATTACAACGGGGTCGGGGTCTGGGGGTGAGTGGGAGAGAGGGCAGGAGAGCCGGGAGCGTACAGAAGTGAATGAGGGTCGTGGTGAGAACTTTGACTCGGGTGATGAGGCGGGTGAAGAACACGGAAATGACCGTCGGCCCCAGTGGGTCAGGGGTGGGAGCCACACCACTCACCATAGAGAGGGAGGAGGCCCAAGTCCAGGATCACCTGTGATTCCTGACCGTGGGTGGCAGGCTGTAAATGTGTGAGCTCGTGTTTCTGAATACAGGTTATCTCGTATGTGTCTTTGTATTTTAGATTTTAACATCATAAGCATGTCCCTCTCTTAGTGAAAACTTAAAAATTTGATTTCTTGATGGCTGCTTGGGGATGCTGTTTGAACCATTTGATGGAGATACAAGTCAGCGGTTGGCAAACTGTGGCCTGTGGACCAAATCCAGCCCTCAGCTGCCAAGAATCGTTCTTACATTTTTAAAGGATCGTGAGAGAAAACTGGTTTATGCTACAGAAACTCTTTGAAGCCCTCAGAGCCTGAAGTACTTACTGTCTGGGTTTACAAGTAAAGTTGGTCCGTTCCTGAGATGCTGCACTAATCCACTTACCGTTTCTTTAATTTTGATTTTTCGGGTTGCTTTGATCCCTTCCTGTTCGTAATCAGCAAGCACGTTGCACGTGTGTCTGTTCCACGCCGGGTGTAAAGGCGGAGGGACTGGGTGAGGTCGTGTGAACACAGCTTACAGCTCTCTCTCGCAGAACCGTTCTCCAGAAAAGGCGAGCCAGGCTGCACGCTCGACCGTCCCCCGGAGTCCCGGACGGACCGCGTGGTTGGAACAGACAGCAGACACTTGTGACTTTGACACCAAAGACGAGTGGTTGCTTTATTTTGCATTTTATGAACCCTGAACTTCAAACAGTTTGTATTTCGGTTGCCTGTTCGTCGTTTGTGAATTTTCTCTTCACCTTTATTGATCTTTTTAAAGAACCAGCTTTTTGTTTTCTTGAATTTCTGTATTGTCTGTTTTCAGTCTGATTTCTGCTCTAGCTTTTATTATTCTTTTTTCACTCTGCTTCCTTCGAGGCTTCGGTCGTCTTTTCCCTGGTCTCCTGGGGCAGAGGCCTGGACGCTCGACTTCAGATCTCCCACGTGCACTCGGTGCTGGCAGCCTCCCTCTGCTGTGCCTGCACTTGTGGTCTGAGAACACACTGAGTTCTGCGAAGGCCTTTTATATGCTCAGGAACTTTTATATGCTCTGGATTCGTGCTCCGCTGGAGTGTGAGCACGATGTGGATGGAATGTTCTGGAGATGTCAGGGAGAACGGGCGGTTCATCCACATCCCCGTGGCTTCTCTGCCTGTGGGTCTGTGGGCCGGTGAGGGGTGACCAGGTCTGCGGCCACAGGCGTGCAGGGGCGGGTGGGGGGGGGCGGGACGGGGGCCTCGGCGGGGTGCTCCCTTCTGCTCCCCACCACCCAGATGGCACCGTTGCCACGCACCAGCACCTCCCGGCACACCGTTGCTCTTCTTCCAGAGCAGGTGGTTGGTTGTCAGGGATATTTGTTGTGCGGATGAGAGTGGGGACTTTCAAGCTTTTTACTTGGAGCTAAAAACTGCAGTCTCTGGTTTTGAAAACTCTGGTTGAGTTTCTGTGTCGAGATGGTTGTATGTTCAGGTGTTTTTGTACATTTACCTCAGTGAGGTCACTTACCTCCTACATCATTCGGGGCCTTGCTGGAAACGCAGTGTCCTTTCTCTCAGCTGCTGCCTAGTGTCTCCGTGTAGGTCTGAGGCCTCGAGGCGTGAGCCTGAATCGCAGTCACGGTGTCAGCACTGTGTCCGGACGGTGTTCCGGAAGCGCTTTCCGATTCCACCGCACTCCTGTCTGGTGGGGGCCCTCCTCACTGTACAGGGGTCTGGCCCGCCCCCGGAGGCGACAGGGGTGTGGATGGGCTGACGCGACCCTGCCTGCGGTCGTGTGCACAGACCGTGCTGCCTTCCCTCCGCCCGGTGGCTCAGGCTTGGATCCTGGTGGGGCCGTCACCTCTGCAGCCGGCATCCCGCTTGGACCCTCCTTTTCCTGGCCGGCTGCCTCGCCCCCGCCATACCCTAAGGGACGTGCTAGGGTCTGCGCTGTCTCCAGTGGTTTCTCTCCCTGCCCTTTTCTCTTGTGACTCCTGCTGCCTTGGCGGTTTGCCCCTTCGTTCTTGATCTTCATGCTGTGCTTAGTTATTTCTTCCCACTGCTTGTCCCGTGTGCACACGCCTAGCAGGTTAATTTTCATGAAAATGTCACCGTGACCCTGCATTCCCTTTCCTCAGAATCCTTCAGGGGCTTATCTTTGTCTTGTCATGAATCCACATTTAGTTTCTGGGAATCAGTTCAGAGTCCTTTTGATGTCCTTCTGCCTCTTCCTGAATCTTCTGTCTCCCCCACCGGCCCGGTAATTATCTACGAGTCCTAGCCTTCTTCTGAGCCTGGCTGTAGCCACCTTTCCCCCCCACCCCTGAGTACCTTCTCTTAACTTCAAAGTTTAACAGCCACGTGCTAGCTTGTGGATTTCTGTGTGATTCTTTTCAGTGTTAGCTACTGCTGGACACAGACGTGAAATACCACGTGAGGGAAGGTGGCTGTCCCGGTGTCCCCACCCCCTGTGGCTGGTGATGCGCTAGGGCCTTTTGACTTGTTCCACTGATAGCAGTGTCATTTTCTTTTTAACTTCACTTACTTATTTGGAGAGAATGAGCAGGGGAGAGGCAGGAAGAGAATCCTAAGCAGGCTCCGCGCTGTCGGCACAGAGCCCGACGCAGGAGTTAACCAACCCCCTGAATCGGGAGATCATGACCTGAGCCAAAATCAAGAGTCGGATGCTTAACTGACTGAGCCGCCCAGGCGCCCCCACGGTGCCATTGTCTAAACGTTATCTGGAATGTGTGTGAATTTGATTCCAGACTGTGTCCAAAATTGATGTCTTAAGACCATAATTTTAGTAGTTATTTAGTTGTGTTGTTATTGGAGCAGAGAAGGATTCAGTAATTCCCTTCAAGTTTACAGATTATAGCATTCAATTAACTGTTTTCATTTATTTTACTAAAAATGGCCTGTCCTCTCCTCCCAGTTTATTGTCCCCCTGCCCCTGACGCCCGGATATCTCATCACAGTGTACCATGGTAACTGTTTATTTTCATTTGAGCATCATTTCTTAATTTGGGGGAGTCCAGTGAAAATTACGACCGATTTTCTAAGTTAAGTACCATAAACAGGCCACTTAACCAGTCACACCCATTTTGTCTAGAACCTGACCAAATTACTGGTTTAGAGCCTTTTTGTTCCACGCCAGTTACGAATGCTGGTGTACGATCATGTGTGTGTGTGCTTATGCCGAGGGACCGCCACTGTCTTTTTCAACCTTGATGGCATTCTGTGTTCATACGCGTGGTCCGTGACTTACCGGCGCCTGCCTCTGCTGCTTTCATTCCCATGCTCGAGACCCCGGTCGCCAGGCATGGCTCCACGTGTGCAGGGCCCTGCTTCCCCAGAGCCGGGGCCTTCCCGCCCCCCCAGTTTGCTTCCTCATGGAGACTTCTGTTTCCTGTGACTCTAGGAGAAGGTCCTTGTGGTAGGAAGTTTCAGTTACAGAGACTGTGGGGTATGAGTTTGGTATCAGAAGTGTAGCGTTCGGACAGAACTTTGCGGTTTGGGAGGGACTAACCAGTACCCTTTGGACATGTTTTAGGAGCAAGGGTAGACATTCTGTTGATTGGGAAACAGTTCGAGTCATAAAACATTATCTACGGTTCATTTTTTCTCTCTTTTCCTGCCTCACTCTTGTAGAGTGCGTGGCATGGCATCTTGTGTTGTAAATCAGGCTCGGGTACGCCCTCGCTTCTTCGGGCACTTTGGCTCATGATGTTAAGAGGTTATATTATCCTCAGCCAGTTTTTGAATTCTCTTCAATTAGACTAAGTGCTTTGTGAACAGAATGTTTTCTGTCTCCTCTTTTTGCTCCCTGGGTCATAAAAGGTTTCCCGTGCCTCACTTCTCCTCCATCTGGAGTGAATCTGTGGTTGATTGGAGGTTACGACTCCTGGAGTTTGGTGGAGACGTGACACCGTGGGCTCTTCGTAACGGGTCCCCTTTAAGCTCACGGCGACAAGTGGACAGGCGCTTAGCCACGTTTCAGTGAGAACAGCGGCAGTGGGTATTTTTTTTAATGTTCCAAACCAGTTGGAAGCGTGTTTGCTCAAAGAGACACCGTTTTGGGGGCTTTCGTGTAAGCTCTCCTTCGGCCCGACAGAGCCTAGATGGCACTGTCGCTCTGTGTGCTGCGGACCAGCTCCCGGGCCAGGAAGGTCTTTCAGGGTTTCCAGAATGTTTCAGGTTTTTGGAACTTACTGAGAAAACCCAATCAAACTCCACCTTGATATCTGGTAGCATTTAAAAATACTAATTTCATTTTTAGTGTAAATTGTTTATTATGAGGTCACTTTAAAAATTATCCTTGTAAAATAAAAAGTAAGAATAATTCCACTTGTGTGAAAAATAAGGAGATGTGTACTTGGGCGTTATCTGCACGTGCTCACAAGGCCACACGTTCTGTGAGCAGCTCCCTGGGAGAGGTAAGAAATAGCTCTCCTCCTCCGAGCGTGTCTGTTGTGGCCACTTACACGATCAGTGGATGTCCACGTAAATACACTTAGGAAGACTCCTCGGGTAATGTTTGCCGTTGGGTCATTATTAGTCCGTGTCTGAGTGACACAGTTTGTACTGGTGACACTCAGGCGCTGCCTTTTCCCACCGACCACGTCCAGCCTGCTGCGGGTTCTCGGGGTGTGTGGTCCTCCACAGGGGAGGGCCTGGGGGCGCTGGGCTCGGGGTTCGAATTGGGTTGTTCTGGCGGTGGCGGTGTGCCCCGGGTGCCAGGGTGCCTAGGCCTTGGGTTTACATGGGCCTGGACTCTTTATCACAAAGTAGCTGAAGGCCAGATGCATTTGAAGAACTTCCATTTGGGCCATTACGGATAGAAACATCTTCTGCCATTATAACTCATTAATGGGAAAGTGGTCATTTAAAATAATTATTTCCTTGTTTTGAGCCCTTCAGAAAGGAGACTTTATTTAAGTGTTTCTTCCTAAAAGCCCTCAAAATGCTTTTCGCCTTCAAGGACGGTGGTCATATTCAGACTAAGTTTAATTTGAAATAAGCAGTTACAACACAATGTAAATGTTTTCGCAAAATAAAATAGTGAAACAAGGAGCGTTAGACCTTTATAGGCAAGGGTGCACCTGGCCGTCCTGCGTGTGGCTCCCCACCACGTGCTCCGGACCTGCCCATGGCCTTGCTCTCCTGGAGTCTCTCAGGCAGAGAAGGAGGACGCTGCGTGGTGAATTTGGGGGAACTGGACTTCCTTGCCGCCTTTCCCTCGGGATTCACGAATTGTGTACGCTTTTAACAAGGGCACACTGCACGGCCCTGTTACAGATGGCGTTGGGTTTAGTTTTTTTTCTTTGGGCCATTCCTGTGTCTAAAGCACACCGTGGCTCCTTTTATGTGTCTCCCACACCTCCTCCATTCCCGAAAGGCCGTCCTCTGTGGCCTTTGAGCCTTTTGGAAGACTCTCCCTCAGGTTCTGAAGGTCATTTCAGAAGAGCAGGTGCACACAGACCACATGGTCTCTGAGGTGAAAGTTGGCTCCCAGAGGAACGCTGGGATGGATGGCGTTTATTTGCACGTGTGAATTTTGTAACTTGGGTGTTTTGAAAAGCCTTGTGTCTTTATTTTAAAAGGCTTGTGTCTTTATTTTACGGTTTAGCGTGATCTGTGTTTGTCTTATTTTGTAGGGTTCAGAATAAGCTGGAGGTGCTGAATTACACAACCATTCCCATCTATCTCCCAGAAATCACGATCGGAGCTCACCAGAGTGACCGCATCTTCCAGAAATTCACAGAGGTGAGATTTTGAACCAGGAGCGCTGGCTGCTGGGCCCCCACGACTGTACCAAGGTCACTTCTCCAGAGAGTGGCTTTTGTTGGTTTTTTTGTGTGTTGGTTTTAGTGAAAGAGCTTCCCTTCCCTTGAAGTAATTCTCCTCCCCTCCTCACTCCGTCCAAAGCCGGTGAAGCTTCTCGGACGGCCCTGGCCGTGGGCAGTGAGCCACCCTGGGGAGCGCGTGTGGCACGTGGCCTTCCTGGGCAGCAATTTCTCTTGATGTGGAAACGTTGTCTCCTCTTTAGCCCTTGTCTACGTTTCTCCAGAGTCAGATTTTCCTTGGGGTGCTGCCTCACTCCTCACGGGACACGTGTCCGTGGAGGACGAAGGCGTGTTTGTGCAGGAGGCCTGCGGGGCGGGCGTGAGGCCGAGCTCAGGGGCTCCAACTGGGTTTTGGATCTTATCTGCTTTCCATACCTTTGTAGTGAATCACTTGTTTTCAGAACAGTTTGGAGAATCATTGCCAAAATCCCACGAACCTAGAGGACACTTAAACCAGTTGTGTTCTAGACGCCGGCGGGTGAGGGGAGCCTCCCCTGGGGATCCTGACGTCGGATCGAGAATAAGAGCAGGATTGTGTCTACACCCACTGTCACTGGGTTTGTTATTGGCAAATGTGTGAAATGATTGTATTCAAATTAGCTCTTCAGGCTAAGCAGCCAGCATTTAGCTCAGTTGAAATCTTAGGTATTTCTGCATCTCTAGAATGCTAGCGCATTGCTTGACGCACCGATCGGGTGTCCGAGTATATCCCATTGCTCACTGTCTTACTTGGGATACTCGGCATTTTCTTTAAGTACTTTTGGTTGTTTTGAAAGTGAGTTTATTCAGCGTGGAGATGTGGGGAAGTACGCAGTAAACCCACGCAGCTGTCACTCAGCAGTGCCCACGCTTAGTACGTTTGCACGTCTCTTCTGAGTGTCGTAGCACCTAAGTGCGTGTAGCTCTGGGGGGCTGTGGGGGCCGTGGGGGCCGTGGGGGCCGGGCTGGCTCCTCCCTGCTGCCTCTGTCGTGGCTCTTGCACAGGTGGGAGAGCCTGTGCTTGCTGGTGGCTCCGCTCTGCAGCTGATGGCTCTCCAGGTCCTGCGGAGCCCAGGGCACAGGCGGCCTCCTTTTGTTCTGTGTCCTCACGACTCCCACCTTCCAGGCAGCCGGCGCTGTGCTCGGATTGGCACCGTGGCTTCCTCTCTATCTCCCTGGGTCCTCTCCCGAGTTGCCAGAGCTGCAGGTGTGCATGCAAAACCTGGCCCCGCCCCCTCCGGCCCCGCCCCTCTGGCCCTGCCCTGGCTCCCCTTGCCTGGGACCCCGCCAGACCCTGGGACACGCTCCCTCTGGCTTCCAGGGAGCCTCGTCCCCCACTGGAGCCCCAAGGGTGTCCACCGTCTCCCGGGTGTCGTGTGCTGGTCCATACCACTGGCGCTGTGGGCTTGAAGGGGGTGCACGCACAGGAAATTTAAAACCAGATGGGTATTAAGTTATCTAGTGAGAAATTTTTGCCCTTTTAAATTTTTAAAAAAATTCATCTGATTGTGAGCGTGTTGATTACTGATAACATGTCTGTAACATTTCTGTTACTTTTGATGACCTCACTTTAAAAAAAATTTTTTTAACATTTTAATTTTATTTTTGAGAGAGAAACAAAGCGCTGGTGGGGTCAGGGCAGAGAGAGAGAGGACACAGACTCGGAAGCAGCTCCAGGCTCTGAGCTGTCGGCACAGAGCCCGACGTGGGGCTCGAACTCACAAACCGGGAGATGGTGACCTGAGCCGAAGTCGGACACTTAATCGCCTGAGCCACCCAGCTGCCCCTTGATGACCTCACTTTTAAACAAGAAAGCAGTGGGCCGCAGGCTCAGAGATTTTGCAGTCACTGATATGTGGGTAGAATTTAGCAATAAGCCCTTTTTTATAGTTTCTTGTTGTGCTCTCTCGTTTATGGTGGGTGGTACTGGCTTTCCACTTGAATTACCGATACAGTTTCCTCTTTAAACTTACTGTGACAAAGGGCATTCAGTTTTTCTAAATGTAAGCAATAGATTGGGCACACAGCTGTGGCTGGAGCAGGGCAGGGGCCTCCGGTGAGCTGCGTGGCTGTGCCGCGCTCTGCTGGCTTAACGTTCCATAGGCGTCAGGCATTTTCACGTCGTCCTCCCGCACGTTCGCTGCCTTTGGTCATCAGTTCAGTTATCCAGTCCGCCGTGTGCTTTCCGGGTATGTGTGGGGGACCATCGCGGTGCACAGGATGGGCAAGAGCCCCTGCCCTCGTGGAGCTGACGTCAGGGTGGAAGGACCTAGAGAGTAAAACTGAGAGTTTGTTCAATGGTGGCAGGTGCTGTGTAGAAACCTGAGTTCCCAGAAGAGGGCAGGGCAGAGCCTTGCCAGGTGGGGGCTGGATTTGGAAAGCCTGGGTCTTGCTCCCAGAGGCACACTGAGAAGGTGGCCTGTGAGTGGAGAGCTGCAGGAGGTGAGAGGAGCAGGGGTGGGTGCTGGGGGAAAGGCCCGGGAGGGGAGACGGGCAGATGCAGAGGTGAGGCTCGGCGCTTCCAGCACGGTGCCGAGGCTGGAGCAGGGGCAGGGAGGGGGAAGTGGTAAAGAGACGGGGGAGGCCAAAGAGAGGCCTCCTGGGCCCGTGGAAGAAGGTGCAGGAGGAAAATTGCATATTTTGTAATGGGAACATGGTGGTGTCGGATTTGAGAGTAGATTGAGTAGGGGTATGGACGGAAGCAATGAGGCTAGCTAGGAAACTTAATAGGAAGATAGACGGAGAGGTAGCATTAGCTCAGACCAGGGTGGTCTTCGCACGGGTTTCAAAAAGTGGCCATTATTATGGGTAGAACCAACAGTCTGTTGAAATTTTGTATTGGAAAGAGAGAGAGAAGTAAGCTGTTTGCTAGGCGGTGGCCTCACTAGGACTAGGGACTCACTAGGACTAGGACTAGGGAACTAGGACTTGAGTTGGAACTGGCAGATGTTGGCAAAACAGAGACACAGGTTTCCGTGAAGGATGAAGGATTTGTCGTTGGGGGTGTTGGAGATGCTTACGATCCCCATGAAGAGATGCTGAATCGGTTATGTGCAGTGAGTTTGCAGTTTGCAAGAAAGTGGGACTTGTAAGTACACGTTTAGGGGTGGTCAGCGTGTGGTTGGCGTTTGGAGTCGCGGAGCTAGCTCACGGGTGGTGAGCACACGTGGAGGAAAAGAGTGAGGTCAGGGGGTTGAGGGGGCAGCAGAAAACCAAACTGCGTCACCGTTTTCACGGAGTGTACGTTGAATGTGTGTTTTATTCCGTTAGTTATTCTCCCAAGTGGGGATTGGTAGTGCCTGTAGGAATTTTTCTGTTGATACACGTCCATTAATAAAGTGTAGCTTTGGGGCGCCTGGGTGGCTCCGTCGGTCGAGCGTCCGTCTCTTGATTTAGGCTCAGGTCATGATGTCACGGTCGTGAGTGTGGAGCCTGCGTAAGATTCTCCCTCTGCTCCTTTAGCACTTGCGTTCACGCTTTCTCTCTCTCTTAAAAAATAAAAATGAACAGTAAAGTGTAGCTTTATGTACGTTTCTTTGTGTAAGTGAGAAACAGCTGGGTTATCCCAGCAAAGCAGGACTGGCATCCAGAACACGAGACTCTCGTCATCCCGTGTGGGGAGCGGGCAGGGCAGTGCCCCGCTGTGGAGCATGGGCGGACCCCTCTGCCGCGCCATGGATGGGGCGGGGGGTGTCCTTGCGGTGGATGGGACCCCTGAGTGGCTTTGCTCACCACTGTGGTGGGACGCTGCTCAAAGCAAGGAGGCTTCCGGTTGACCCGCGGCCCCAGCCTTTGTAATGACAGTTGTGGGCAACACTTAAAAGTCCCAGCGTGGGGAAAGAAAAAGGAAAACGCGTGCCAGCAGGTAACGGCAGCGTCACTTGTTTCTAACCTTTATGCCACCTGTTTCCCCTTGCCTTGATGGGCTGGCTGGATCTCTGGTTCATGGGCAAGTAGGCGCTGTGACAGTGGCTGATGTTTCTGACATCAGTAATTCACCAGTAGGGGTTATGCTGCTGTGGGTTAGCGGTAGATATTCTCCCTTAGGAGCTGAAGGAAGTTCCATTTGACTAGTAGTTGAATTTCCGTCCTGTGTGGGTGTCAAGTCTGATCACCTGTGTCTGCCCCAGACGATGCTTTTCTCCTTTTTTTGTTCATGATCTCAATCTCACCAGTTGATTTTCTAGAGGGACACAGATCTCGGTCTGGGGGAATCAGTCCCCCTTTTGTGTGCATTAACCTCTTCATCTGGAGCTGAACCCAACTCACGTACTTGATTTAGGACTTTTGTACCTGTGTTCCTGAGAGATCGTAGTTTTCTTGTGATGATCGTCCTCAGGTGTTGTCGGGGTCACACTGACACATGACACGGAGTTGAGGCGGCACCTTCATTTTTTGTTCTCTGCAAGAGTTTGCAGAAGGGGCGCGTCACGGCTTCCTCTAGCATGTGCATGGGTTGACTGGTGGGGCTCTGTTGGAAAATTCCCGATTTTGGCTTCAGTTGCTTTGATTGACACGGAATATTCAGCATCTTGTCCCTTGGGTTCGGTTTTGGAAGTTGTATTTATCACAGAATTGGCCCCCATTTCATTTAGATTTCCTAATTTCTTGGTGTGAAGTTGTTTACAATGTTCTCTTTTATGCTTGCAACTCGAGTGGGCTGGAGGGTGACCGCCATCCCCGTCCTCAGCCCTGTGGCCAGTCCTGGTGTCTCTCTCCCCCTTCGCTCTTGGAAGGAGCTCAGCATCCAAGGAACGGTTTGTTTGGTATCGTCCGTTATACAGTCTGGTTCGCCGATTTTTTTCTCTTTTATTTGCTGTCCCTCAAACTTCTTATGATGAACAGATGGGTCATTGGTTTTTCAGCCTGTCTTGCTCTTGAACAGATATGTGGAAGGCTGGACACGCTGCCCCCCAGACCTGGCTTAATTTGAGCTCTTAAGTCTCTGTGTTGGGTTTTCCCTGTCATTAACTCAGAATGTTTTCTGATTTTAATCTGACTTCTGTGTACACCAGTAACTCATTTGAGTTCTACTGGATCATTTAAAAGCAGTTGGGATCTTTCTGACTATCTTTTTGTTCCTGATTTCTGGCTTAATTCCACTGTAATCCAAAACATACTTTTTATCATTCCGATCCTTGGATGTGACTGAGGCTCACTTTTCAGCTCAGCATTTGGTCAATCTGGTGACGTTTCGCAGTCCCAGAAGAGAGTGTCCCTTCCCTGTGCTGTGTGCGGCATCCCGCTGGCATCCCGAGGTGACGCGTGTCACGGCAGGACTCGCGTCGCCGTCCTCCGTGCTGGTGTGCCGTGCGATGTGCGTGGAAGTGTGCCCCTGCTGGCGAGGCGTCACGTCTGTCGGGCCTGGGGTTGTGTCTCACGCGCTCCGAGCCTGTGTCGTCACACGTCCCCCGTGTTGTGTACTTGTCGCTCTCTGTGCGGACCCACGATGGCGCCGTGCACCTGGAAACGCGTGTGCTTCAGCCCGTGCGGTCCGTGCGCGGAAGGTGTACCCGCTCGCGTCTCGTGCCGCTGCCGTGTCTGAGGGGCGCCTCTCCCTTGGGGTTTTGTGTGTTTCTTACCTGCTTTTGATTTTTTTCCTTTCTTGCCTTCTTTCGGATTCAGGGTTTTGTTTGTTTTCATTCCATTTCCTCCCTCTGTTTGCTTCCTGGCTCTCATTCTTTTAGTTGTTAGTAGCCAGCCTGGTGGCGAGGTATGTGTCCTTGACTCAGTGGGGTCCACGGTGAACTAGACCTCTAGGCTGGGACGGGGGCCCCGGGGCTTTTCCTCCCTTCGCCCGGCCCTTGGCTCTCGTGCCGCTGTCATCCTCTGTCCGACTGCCCGCTCGTCGGTGCGCCGTCAGCCCCCGCGACGCTCTGGTCTCCGCTTTCTGTGGCCGGCGCTCCCGCGGGTCTGCCCAGGGCCCCGCTCTCTGTGCTCTCGCTCCGTGTCCTTGTCCTGCCTGAAGAGTCGCGGCTGACAGAAAATCCTCTCGCTGAGTTTAAAATGGTCTTTATGATCTTCGTTTTATCCCCCCTTTCATTTCGGGATGTGTTGAACTTCCAGAAATAGCAGGAATAGAAAACTAACTCGCGCTGAACCAGTGCCCGTGCTCCACACGACGGCGTCTTGGCTGCAAACGCTTCGCGCAGAGATTTCCGGTGTGGTCCCTGCACCAGCATCGCTGGCTCTCCTTAGGAATGCAGGTTCTCGGGCCCCACGCCTGGCCTACTGGACGGGGCTTCTGGGGGCGCGGCCCAGGAATCTGCTGTAAGGACAGAACCGTGGCTTTGGCGTGTAATTCTTGCAAACGAGGACGTGCTCCTTCACAACCAGCGTGCCGCTCTCCACACCGGGAGGTGAGCGCTCGCGTCTTTCCGCCTCTGACCCAGAGACCCCTTTGAGGGTAACCGTTGTGCCTCTGAGAGCGATGCTCTTGCGGGCGGAAAGACCCGGCGCAGGCTCATGGCCTGCATGTGATTAGGGCGTGAATCGGATCCGTTCCTCAGGCTTTCTGGGACACTTTTTGAGGGGACGGGACAGGCGGTTTTTGCACGCCCCTCCGTTTGGTTTCCCCGGAACCAGGTTTCAGTTGTGTGCCTTCTGGTAGGGACGTCCCAGGATTCGTCACGTCTTCTCAGACGGCGCAGTTCCCGTGGGCCCCCTCCCCACGTACGTCGACTTTGATGACTTGGTGGAGATGATGTGTTCACTGTCAGTCTCTTACTCCCTGTAACTTATATAAATGTTTTCCGGGAAAGTACTTTGAAGCTTCGTAAACGTCCATTTCGTCATCAGACTCTCACCCGGTGGCTCTAACATCCGCCGATTTCCGTGGCTCAGTTACTAACACGACGGTTGCCAAATGGTCACCTGCTAATGCTGTCGCTCTTCCTCCAGTGCTGGTTAGCGCTCCGCTGTGTGCGAGTGCTTTCTCCTGTCCCTGTGCACTCACTTACTTGGCTGTGCCGCAGGGGACACAGGCCGGGGGGCTCCCGGGACCCCCGTGTTCGCCCGCGTGCCTGTGCTTCACTCTCCTCCCGTGCCGGGTGCCGGCGACTCTGGGCCCATAGCAGCCCCGCGGGATCCGTCCTCTTCGCCCCCCACTCGTAGGTCCTCACGGAGCGAGGAGCTGGGCTCTCACGGCTTCGGTCCCTGTGCTTCCCGAGCTGACCATTGTGTGTGACCGGTGTCCTGCCGTGCCTGTCCGCCACCGTCACCACAGACGTCCCCAGCCCCTGCCGGTGCCCCCGCCACGCACATCTCCACTTTGGTCTCTGCTTGGCTCGAGGTTCCTAACATTGTCTGGAAAAGGTCTGCTGGTGCGTCCTCGGTGTGGCCTGTGCCCCACTCCCTGTCTGCCCCCTTCTGGGGCCCCAGTTAGCCCCGTGGGCCTTTTCCGCACGTTCCGTGCCCTCGCACTCTTCTCTGTTTTCCGCACCCTGTTTTCTCTCGGAGCCTGGGTGTGTTCTTCTTGTCCGTCCCCCAGTTACTAGCCTTTTCAGCTCTTCCCAGCCTGCCTCTCAACCTGCATTTCCTGTTTGTGTTTTTAATTTTAATCGTAGTCCTTCTTGACTCTAGAATTGCCATTTTTTTAATTTCAAGCTATTTGCTGAAATCATTTTGTCATCTGATTTCTTGAACAGACCGGGTAACTGCACTACCTGCACCTGTTTTAGATCTGTCTACACTGCCTGGTTCTCTCCGTCCCTTCGTTTTCCTGTTTTAGATCTGTCTACACTGCCTGGTTCTCTCCGTCCCTTCGTTTTCCTGTTTTAGATCTGTCTACACTGCCTGGTTCTCCCCGTTGTTTCATTTTTGGTCGTTTAGTCTTATTTTTGGTGTGCCTCGTTTTTTCTTTACGTTCCAGCCATCAAAGATAGCTCAAAGCTCTGGTGGTGTTACCTGACTCTGGAGAGGACGTAGGTGCTGTCTCCTGGCACCTAAAGTAGGGCCAGGTCCCCGAGTCCATTGAGAAACTGCCCGTTGGTGCTGCGCTTAGGCTTGTGAGGGTCTGCCGTGTTCCCCCTTTGCCCTTACCGACGGGAGTGCGTTCAGTGGGGCCCTTGCTCTGGTGGGTCCTGACCCACCGTACTGTGCCCACCGTCCCCTCCCATGGTGCCCTCAGCTTCCCAGCAACCGCCTTTGAGAGCAGGCGAGCCCTGGGAGGGAGGCGTGTGGAGACCAGGCAACTCGCCTTTTCCCCTTTCTTCGCTGGGACCTGGAGCCCCCCCACCTTGGTGCCTTCGCTCAGGTGTTATCCTCATGTTGCCTGTCTCTCCTGGTGGCTCAGGAGGGGCATGTTGTCCTCACAGGTCCACCGGGAGCTGGATGTGACAGCCATTTTAACCAGAGACATGGTGGCGGTATCTGGCAGTTTTTTATTGTTACTGTGTTTTGCGTGTTATTTAATTTGTGAGTATTAAGAGAATCTACTATATTGGCCTTACAGTTTTAATGGGTTTTTTTAATGTTTATTTTGAGAGAGAGAGAAAGAGACAGAGCGTGAGCAGGGGAGGGACAGAGAGAGAGGGACACACAGAATCTGAAGCACGTTCCAGGCTCTGAGCTGTCAGCACAGAGCCTGACGCGGGGCTCGAACCCACAAACCGTGAGATCATGATCTGAGCCAAAGTCAGACGCTTAACCGACTGAGCTGCCCAGGAGCCCCAGACTTACGATATTAATTAAATGTTGAGAAATGCTGGACGTTTTAATTGATTTTTAAAGTTTGTAAGCATTTTAAAAAATACAGAAACATCGTGAAGGTGCGGGGGAGTTCTCACGCACCCGCCCCCAGTTTCCCGTGCTAACGTCATGTTCGCGAGGCGTGTTGTCACGGTGCATCAGCCAGCACTCGTACCTCCATACCTTCCTCGATTTCCTCACTTCTTCCCTAATGCCATGTTCCTGTTCCAGGATCCCATCCAGGACACCGTGTGACAGTAAGTTGCCACGTCTCCAAAAGCTCCGTTTGGCCGTGACGGTGGGTCAGATCTCCGTTAGTCCTTGTGACGGTTCTGAGGAGGACCGGTCAGGTGCTGGGTGGGGAGTCCCTCACTTGGAGTGTGTCTGCCTTTTTTCTCAGGGTGAGCCGGTGTTTATGTTCTGGGGGAGAGAGCCTGCAGAGGCGAAGCACCGGTTCCATCCCTTCACGGGTCGTAAACCTGCCTCCTCCCTGCTGGTGTCGGCCTTGACCCCCTAGCCGAGGCCACGCAGATGCGCACGCTCCCTTTCTACAGTCTGCATGCACACCGCACACTTTACATCTGTCCACTGAGTAGGAATCGTGTGAACATTTAGAGGGATCCTGATGTTTTTGAAGGAAATTCAGTTGCTTGATATTAAAGCAGTGATCAGTTTGGGCACCTGGGGGGCTCAGTCGGTTAAGAGTCCGACTCTTGATCTCAGTTCAGGTCTTGATCTCAGGGTCACGAGTTCAAGCCCCGTGTTGGGCTTCCACACTGGGTGTGAGCCTACTTAAAAAAACAAAACACAAAACAGTGACGGATTGAATTTAGATAGAACGTAAATACCGGTAACTGTTGTCCTCGTTGGCAGAGTACTTCGTCTGGACGTTGAAGACATGGGCATCAGTTCTTACCAGGTGTCCCTTGGACAGCACGTGGCGGGGCATTGGGGAGGAGCGGCAAAGTCCCTGCTGCTGATTTCTCCCGCAGCTGTTGTAGGACTGGAGAGATTTGTGGTTCCAGGAGGGGTCCCTGGCCAGGCTGCAGAACTGCTTTCTAGAAATGCCTGAGGGAGCAGCAGGTGAGGCCGGTCCTCCCCGGGACACCCGAGGCACCGCGTGGTCTACTGCCTGGAGGACAGCAGGGTGGGGACGCATGAGAATTGTTTCCTTCAAGAGGAGGAATTGCTTGGTGTCAGAGCCGGGGGCGTCCTGTGGCCACGTATGTCCTGGGACACGTGAGTTGCTGGGGTGGGGGCCGTTGCGGGAGGACCCTCAGAAGCCCACCACCCTGCCGGTCAGTTTCTCATTTTCCAGGGAAAACTAGTTTCAGTGTTGAAAATGTGTTTCAGCCAAAGTGCCTCGACGGCATGACAAGTTTGTGTGATTCTGATTCAGGTAGTAAAGGTGATGAAGTTACCAAGGTCACAGTCCTGGTTTCGTGAGGACCTCGCAAAGTGTGTGCCCTGTGCTTGTAGAGACGTGAGGAGCCAGAGGAGGGCCGAGCTCTGCGCGTCGCAGCCC
Source organism: Panthera uncia (assembly GCF_023721935.1). Classification (NCBI taxonomy): domain Eukaryota; kingdom Metazoa; phylum Chordata; class Mammalia; order Carnivora; family Felidae; genus Panthera; species Panthera uncia. The sequence goes on from NW_026057584.1 coordinate 1,852,231, forward strand.
CAGTACACGCTGTGCGTATTTCACGCCAGACCCTGAACTTGCTGGGGCTTGTGGTAGGAGGTTATTGGAAGCAGGAGCTGGGCGCCGACCTTTTGTTTTTAGTTAAGTGCTGTGGTCCCCTCTCCCTCTGAGGGTCCTTCTTCTCTTTCTGTCTTTGCTGTTCTGGGCCTCTGTTTAAGTCTCTTTTTGCTTCTGCCAGCGCTTTCTGATCTCATTGACAGGATGTTATTTCTTGCTTATGGTTTCATTGGCTTCTCTTTCTTGAAGCGTCTCAAATACATAGTTCCTTGTATTCTGCACGTGGTAACGTCAGGTCTGGAAGAGCGTCAGACTTGGTCATTTCTCGTGTCCTCTGATTCTGACCCTTGGTGGCTTATTCCCTTCTGTGTTTGGAGACTTTGGACGCGAAGTTCATGCTCTGTGGGCATATATCCGTGGGCGTTCAGTGAGAGTCCCTCCTAAATACAAGATGCCCACTTCAGTTTGAATTCAGATAAGCAACAGCTACTCTTCTGGTGTGAGTATGCCCCGAACATTCCGTTCCTCGGGGCAGCCGGGACTGTGTGGGGACTCCGGGCTCCCACGCCAGAGTGAGGACCGACCGTGGCCGCCCGGGAGCTGTGCTGCGCGTCCGTCAAGAATCCCCTTCCCACACGGCCCGGCGGCCCTGCCTGTTGTCTCTGGGCGGCTCTCCAAATGTCCCCGGGGCAAGGAGGCCACAGCCCGCCATCCTGCCTTCCGGTCTGCTCTTCGCTTTCAGCCCCTGTTGTTGCTTGCGGAGCTCAGCAGTGCATTTAAAGCATTTCCAGAGGTTTCACATCAAGAGCTTTCTCCTGGCGTTGGGGCTGTTGCCTTGCTGGAGATGGAAAGCCACTGGGTTCCCACGGGATCTGAACGCCGGCTTTGGTGCCGGTGCTTCCCGTGTCCGTGCTCCGGGGCGTCTGAGTCGGAAGCTCCGTGTCTCTCTGTGCTCAACAGGTGTTTGCCTGGTGAACCCCCAGGACAGGACTCCTTCAGTGCCCGACCCGCAGGGCATAGAAGGGAGACCTGGCTGGTGAAGGAACTCCGTCTAATGTTATCATCCGAGAATCCCAGGCAGAGGGTGCACTCGGGCATCTCGGGAGCACGAAGATACTGTGAGCACTGACGGCTTACCCCTGACGCTGGCTGCCATCCCTCACCCCAAACCGTCATCATTTTACACTCACTCACTCACCGCTCGGCAAATATTTATTGTGCCGGGCACTGTTGTAAGCGTCGGGGCCACATCTGGGACTAGAACAAAAGCTTGCTCGCAAGGAGCCTGCATCCTGGTTGGGGGAAGGCGGGACAGACGATAAGCACGTATGTAGCAGGGCGTCTGAGTGCCGCGGGGCAGAGATGAAGCTGTCTCCGGTGGGAGCTGCTCTGAGAGAGGGCGCCCGCACGGGCAGGTGACCCCTGCACCTGCAGGCTGGGCACGGAGCCCCCGCCCGTGAAGCGGAGCCGGTGGGGCGGCAGGCGGAGCTGGAGGTGAGGTGGGAAGGTAGCAGGGCAGGGTCAGAGGGGGCTGGAGGCCGGCCTGATGTGTTGGTGAGACCGGAAGCCAGCACGGTGTTTTGAGGGTGATCGCGTCTGTATTACGCGCGGGAAGGATCGCTCCGCTTGATGCGCTGGCCCTCGAGTGGGGGCAGGGAAGGGGGGTGTTTCAGGAGTCTGGGTGAGACGTGGTGGGGCCTGGCTCCCGTGCCCTTACCCGAGGGCCCCTTTCCCGCTACAGGTTTACAAGGAAAGACGCTGTTGTTGAAGGGTTCAGGTGCGGGAGAGTGGTCAAGGGAGGGCCGTGACCGCGGGGGCAGGCGCCTCGGGCAGGCGCCGGGCGTGGTGTTTGTCTCACTGCGTTTCGTGTCTTCGAGCCGTGTCCTGGGTGTGGTGCCGGGTGCAGGTAGAGGCGACACTAGGACTCGTGCTCTGAAGCGGATTGGCGGTGACGTGCCAGCTGGGCGTTTGTAGGACACAGCTGCTTCATTGTGGGGCCTCGGGCACACTTACTAATGGATCCTGTGTTAACTGAGTGAACCCAGGAAAGGTGTCTCACTGGAGAACTTTCCAGGACCAGCTGGACACCGAGGACGCCTGTCCCCTCTGCATGCTGGAGTGGCGCTCTCGTGTAACTGCCTGTCGGTCAGGCCGTCCTAGGGGACGCTCGTGGAAGCACGTCCGCCCAGCTTTGTAAAGCGTGAGGACCGCTGGGGGCACAGTGGGGGCACAGGGTTCGCCCCCACCGAGCTCCTGTACCTGCTCCCACGCTGTGTTCTGGCCACTCAGCCAAAGCATTTCAGCCCCGTTCTCCTTTTCAGGCTCACGCTTTCTGTTTTCATAACGTTCGGTCGAAGTCTGCAGTTGCAGCGACAAGTACCATGGGCGTGGCTGTTTGAAGTAATGACCCGTTCCCCTCGGAGGGTGGGGGGCAGGGGAAGTACCATGGCCCCCGGAGGAGCTGCCCCTTCCCCGCAGCGTGTGGGCCCGGGGCCTGGGCCAACAGGAGCCGCCGCGGGAGGAGGGGCGGGGGAGGAGGGCTGGTGAGGCGGAGGAGCCCCCGGAGCCGGCCCAGCCCCCGCGGCCGAGGGCACGGCGCCTGTGTCGGTGCTGTGGCAAGGTCGGGGTGGTGCGGGCTGCTGGCCCTCGACCGAGAGTTTGGGCAGAGCGGTGGCAGCGGGCTTTCCCGTATTTTGTTCTATCTCGAAAGGCCGAGATCTCAGTGTTTTTGTAGCACAAGGACAAGAGCCAGCAGGAAGTGAGGGAGAAGGTACGGGAGGGTGGGCGCAGCAGGTGGGCAGAGACTGCAGGGGTGCAGAAGGGGTCGCCGGCCCGCCGAGCAGGTGTGGCCGCCCTCAGGGCCGTGGGCACAGTGCGCAGGCGGGCCCCAGCGCCTGCAGGAGCGGTCGCCCTGAGCGGGAGTGGACACCACTTCGTGAGATCTGGTGGGTGAGGCTCTTGTCGCGCCAGAGACCCCTGCCGGTGGGCCGCTGGCCCAGTAGAGGACCTGCCTGTGTAGAGCCCGACAGGCTCCGTCCAGCTTCAGGCGAGGACAAGAAGAGGTAGAACGGACTTTCGTCAGTCCTTTATGCTGAACCGCGGGCTTCACTTGGGATTACTCACTGTCTACAAAAAAGCCTCTGAGCTGAGTTTTAGACTCACCTTTAGGGAAAGGCGGGGCTCAGAGATCAGCTCCGGTGGCACCCTCCTAAGGAAGGGCGTCAAGGGCGGAGGTCTGGGGTGATGGTTCGGAAGACGCCGTCCTGGCTGGCGAGGGCCTTCTGTTGGCAGACAGCGGGTACGCAGCAGGGCCCAGATCCTCCGAGGGCCTTGGCGCCCTCCTGGTGGTCGGCAGTGAGAAGGAGAGGGGCTCTGAGGGGACGGCTGGGGTGCAGGCTGGAGGGTCCCGGGGCAGGGGTGAGAGCTGAGAGGCAGGGCTGACGGGGAGGCTGCAGTACGAGGGCGGCCAGTTGTGAGCTGTGGGCGAGGCCCCGTGCTGCTGCCACAGGAAGGCACCGTTGTCGTTATTCCCATTTGTAAACGAACCGCCTGGCACAGAGGTTATCTGCGATTGGGGGTGGAGGTTCCCGGAGGACGCACTGGGGCTGCGTCCCGTCAGCCAGCCCTTCGGGCACAGCAGCCACACGGGGGCCGCCGGGGTGGCCGGCGTGCAGGCGCGTGTGCGTGAGCATTTCCGGCTTAGCTGTGTCGTGACCTGGGGGTGCGGACTAGTGAAGACAGACCTGAGATCTCACAGGAATGGGATTTTTTAGTTTTCGTCTGGTTTTGTTGATCCTGTGACCTCGGTGTTTGCTCAGCTCTGTCGCTGGCTGGGGTCCGGGTCCTTTCAGGTGCCTGCCACACTCCGGGTGACTGCCTGTCTCCAGTTTCTCCCGAAGTGATGTTTGCAGGGGGGCACGTGTGCCTGGAGTCTGAGATTATCCATCCATGCTCTTTCTGTTCGCCCGGCCCCCTTCGGTCCTTGGAACGGCCGGGGCCTGCTCGGGGGGTGCTGATGTGTGCGTAGCAGCCTGCTAACTTTTGAAAGTCATTTTTCAGACACTGTATTGGGTCACTTTTTATTTCCGTGCAGCCCTTCCTTAGGGCAGACAAGCTGTGAATTGGTTTCCACTTTACCGATTCAGTGTCTTTTCAATTTAGGGAGGCCAGATGCTGTTAAGATACGGCGCTCCCTCCACCAATCCGATTGTGTCCAAGACAGTTGCTAGGACAACGGTCTTCTGCTTCCTCTCCTGCTTTTATTTCTCCACTGTCTCAAGTTGTCTTCACCGCAGCACCAAGTGACCCATGTTTCAGAACAGAGACGGTCAGTCACTCCAGTATGCCAACACCGCGTGCTCTCGCTCCTGTGAGATTCCCTTTGATAAAGACAGACGTGCAGTGACCAGGAGCCGTAGCATCCGTTCACGTGAACACGCTCGGGAGGAGAGGTGCGGACGTTTAATTGTTCTGCGCTTCCTCTCGACGCGTAAGCCTCAGTTAGAACTTAATCTGCTGCGTGTGTCTGTGTCCAAGTGCAGATTCTCAGCGTGGACGTTGTTTAGTTGAGCGCGTGGAGTGCTCTCCAGCCTGCCCTTCGCCCGTCGGGGCTGGAAGACGCGCCGAGACGTGCGCTGCGAGTGCCCCTGCACACGCTGCCTGGAGAGCGCGTCCCCAAGACTCCGCATCGGTCCGCGCGCCCCGTGACTTCGAGTCCCGCGTGTGAGGATAACACGTGTCCCCCGGAGAGGACCGCTAGTGCACGAGGCGGGCTTTTCACCAGGTGCTTTCCTCTGAGTGAAACTGCGGATTGTCACGCGTTATCCGAGGCTCTGCTGGTGGCAGGTCACGGGGAGACGCCTTAGCACGCAGCCTGACAAAGCCCGGGCGCCCGGACTTGGCGGTGCGCTCAGTCGATACTTTCGTTTTAGGGTTTCTAGAAAGAATACTGTTTTCAGGTATTTAAGCGAGTGCTTGAGTTAGGGCCTTTTCCACTCACTGCTCACGCGAGTCCTTGCAAACACACGATTCTGTGGTGCTTCTGGCAGTGGATTTGGCCGCCGAGTGTGGATGTGTTTGTAACAGGCTGTGGTGTTTGTGCTAAAGATAGAAGGCACTTGTTCTTTAAAAGATGGCTTTTGAAAATTGTCTTTGATAAAATGAGATTTTGAGGGGGGAGTTGATTTCAGAGTTTCATCCTTGATTTATGCTTAGCAGTAATGGAAAATCAGGGAGATTGTATATCAGAGAAGTGACTCTACTAAATAATTTCTACCACGCTCTTTGAAATTAATGAAAAATTCTTAGAGTCCATTAGCATTTCTACGTAATAATGGGAAGCAGAGATCGGAAGTTGGAATCCCGGGGTCACTCCAGACTTACCGAGCCGGCAGAGCATCTGGAAAGAGCAGAGTCCGTCGTAGCCGGTATCACCCACGTCCCGGCTCTCGTGGGGTGAGGCGGGTCCAATACAAGGAGGGCTTCATTTGATCTTTTTAAAAAAATTCACCTCCCGACAGTAATACAACAAAGGATTTGAGGCCAGAATTCCTGCCTGTGTTCTAGTTCTCTGGAGAGCCGCTAAGAGACTGTGAGCCTCAGTGAGCGCCCTGCGGTGACCGCTGAGAGCCAGGGTTCCCGACCGGACTCTGCAGGAAACACGAGAGGAGGTGGGAAAGCCTGGGCGTCCACCCTCCCAGGCCAGCGTGGAGCGGGGACCGTGCCCCGACACACGCCCAGGCGTCTCTATTCTAGAAACTTGAGCGGCACAGCATGATACACCAGGACTGGCAGATCAACAATAAATCGGAGGGAGTGAATGGAATTTGGTAAAACTCAGGAAAGGCAGCATGTGGTCGAGAGAGACAAAGCTACTGTATCATTTTCCAGAGTTAGCAGCGGGGAGGACTTCCTGTCTGCTGACCCGCTCCCGGTGTCCCGGAAGATGATCCTGGACTTGAGACCCGCGGTTCTAGCCCGCCGCTTGCAGCCCAGCGGCTCGGGCAGGTCACGTAACATCTTGTCAAGTAGGGACGGCGCCCGCCTGCCCCTCGTGGCGTCGGGACGTGTGAGGCGGTGCCGGCGGCGGGACTCGGTGACCATCGCTGGCGTCGATGAGTAGGCCGGTGACTGCCCTGGGCGTCGCTTTGAGATGAGTGCCAGGAGGAGAGTCTGCGGACGGGCGCAGGGGCTCCCAGGGGACAGGGAGGGCTCGTGGAGAGAGGGGCAGGAGCCGGGGAGGAAGAGCAGCCCGGGGAGGCACCCCAGAAGAGCAGGAGCGAAGAAGAGGCAGAGGCGCGGACAGCCAGTCGTCAGCTGCTCCCTCGGGGAGGTGCCTGTGCGGGAGGTGGGGCCGGCTCTGTTCCCCCGAGCACCAGCGTTGTAGTCTCGGTCACAGACGGGGGCCAGGGCACTTCCTTCCCGGGAGGCGGTGATGGAGCAGGCCTGGGGGGGAGGGAGGGGGAAGCAGGGCTGCAGGAGCCAGAGCCCCAGAGAGGGCCGCGCAGCGAGCGACCGGAGAGGCGAGGTCTCTTCCTGCTGGGAACCTGCTCTCCAGCGCCACGCGTCTACGCTGTAGCACGTGACGGTCACATTTGCATCGTTTTCTCTTTTCCTGCTGCTTCTGGCTTGGTTGATAATGCTCTATGCCTCCGTTTTATTTCCGCTGTTGACTCAAAGGCTACACCCGTCTCACCGTTAATGACCGCTCCGGGCCGCTCCAGCGCGCGCCTGTCCCTCGCCACCGGCTGCCCGCGAGCGGCCCGTCCTGTCCTGCCAGGCCACGCGGAACGCAGGCGCCTCACGGGGGCGCCTCCCGCCCAGCTCCTCCCGCCTCTGCCGGGTTGCTCCCCTGCATTTCACGTTACCCGTGTCGGTAGCTCGTGACCTGTTGCCGTTGTTTCAGCTTCAAACGGTCAGTTCTCTGTGAAACAAGTGAGAGGTTCCTCGTGACCCGCCACCCGCCCCGTCGCTCCCTTCTCTGGCGCGCTCGCGCTCTGCGGTCCCAGGCCTCCGTCTGGCGGCTCTCTCGTGTGGCCTGAGCCGCCTCCGTCGCTGCTGCTTACAGCAGGGGTCTGCTGGCAGCGCGTCCTGTGAGCTCTTGCTTGAAGAACGAGAAGAACCAGCTTCAGCTGCACTTTCACAGACACGGGCGCCCGGAGAAGAATCCCGGGTTGGCGCGCGTCCCCCCCCCCCCCCCCCCCCCCCTCCCCGACCCGCTGAGGCCCCGTGGATCCTGGCCGCACGGCTTCCGTGGACGAGTGTGAGGTCCTGCTTGCCCGCGGCCCTTGTGCCTCTTGCTCTCTGTCTTTGTCACCGCTTCCCAGCCGCTTCGTCACGACGCGCCTCCGCGAGCCGTCGTGTCCCGCCTGTGCGCGGCGCTCGCTCGGTCTCCGTAGCATCTGTGAGCACGCTTGGGCGCTGTTGCCCCGGGTGTTGTTTCTCACCCCTTCTGGGGCTCCGCGCACAGACGTTGTCCGACTTGACGGTGACCCAGAGGTCACCGAGATTCTGTTTTGGGCCTTTTTGTCTCTGTGCCTTACTTTCGGTTCCCCGTTTCCTCGTGTGTGTGAGACACGCTGGCAGTTCCCTTGTGTTCGTTTGGGCCCTCCGAGGAACAGAAGCCAAGATGGGATTAAATTGCCCAGACTGTTGGGAGACACCCGTGAGGAGTAAAGGGGAGAGATGCGAGGTGCAGGGGGAGCCTTTAGTCCTCCGCTGCGTGCCGTCCGTGACCGGAGAGGGACGGGAGGAGCGTGGTGTAGCAGCCGTGCAGGATGGACCTGGCCAGGTGGACGAGGGAGAGTCCCACGGCCCCCACAGACGGGCTGGCCTGGACCCTCTGTGGCTCTGAGCTGAGGGCCGAGCGCCTTACCAGGGCGTGGCCTCGGTGCGAATGGGGTGGTGGACCACAGGGTCGGCACGGGGGGCGGTGGGGACATCTGAGCCGCACGCTGCTGTGACCACCACCCCCGTCAGGTGGAATCTTATTTCAGAAATCCCATTTTCTTTTAACCTAGGATTTTTATTTGTTTCTTTTTATGTTTTCTAGTTTTCTCATTATTTTCATTTTTCATTTAATTCCTTCAGGAGGTTGAATATTTTTATCATAGCTGTTTTAACGGTCTTGTTTCGTAATCCGTCATCGTCATTGTCTGACGATTTGTCTGAGCCTAATTTGTTTTCGCCCCTAATTTGTTTTCCCCTGGTTACAGGTTATGTTTTCTTTCTTTTCTTTTCTTTTCTTTTCTTTTCTTTTCTTTTCTTTTCTTTCTTTCTTTCTTTCTTTCTTTCTTTCTTTCTTTCCTTCTTTCCTTCTTTCCTTCTTTCCTTCTTTCCTTCTTTCTGTTTATATTTGAGAGAGAGCAAGCGGGGAAGGGGCAGAGAGAAGGAGAGAGAGAATTCCAAGCAGGCTCCACCTTGCCAGCACAGAGCCCGATACGGGGCTTGAACTCACAAACCGGGAGATCACAACCTGAGCCGCAACCAAGATTCAGACTCTCAACCGACTGAGCCACCAGGCGCCCCAAGTTACATTTTCCCCTTCACGTGTCTAGAGACTTTTCATTGGTTGCTCTGTGTTGTTAGTTCTATGTTTTTGAGTACTGGATTTTGTTTTATTCCTCTGAAGAGTGTTAGAACGTTTACTCTGCCAACCGGAGGTGACTGCAAATCAGTTTAACAAGCTTTTGGGGTTTGATACCTTAGCTTTTTGGTGAGTCTCAGGTAGCCTGACTTCTAGGGAAGGATTAGCCCGATACGTGGGCGTGGCGGGCCTTGGCTGCCTGGAGCTCAGTCACTCACGGCCCTGAGGGGAGCACCTTGCAGAAATGCTCTTTCCCACGGGTGGCCCTCTGCCTGCCTCCGGGAGCGTCATCTCACGCGTGCACGGACGTGCCCAGCCGCAGACCCAGTGGGTCACTGCGATGAGCCTCTTTCCTCGCCCGGGGCCTCCCTTCTGGCTCTCTGCCCACAGATGCTAGCCACCCTGACCTGTCTGTCCTGGTGTGAATTGGTCCGGTGGCTCTCACGTGGTCCATCCTCAGTGGCAGAGCACATATGGCCGCTCACCGGGCCCCTCACCCGGCCCCTCACCCGGCCCCTCTCTCGGGCACGTACCCTCACTGCCCCCCTCTCCTGGGCACATACGGCCGCTCACCCGGCCCCTCTCTGGGTGGAGAGGCGCCACAGTCAGTCTGCAGACAAGCGGCATGACCGACTTCCAGCCAAACCTTGTTTTCCCCGAGCACAGTCGTCAGGCTGGAGGTGGTCTTCGGGTCCCGGCACTAGGCCGTCCCCGGCACTGGGCCCGCGGCCTGTGTTAAGTGCACAAGGACACGTGGAAGGCCAGAATCGCCCCCGCGGGGCAAGCAGCAGCGTCACAATCTGGGCCGGTGGCTTCCGTGCCTCCTGAGTGCTGTGTCAGCATCTGTCTGCTCACCGTTTATGTGCCCTCGAGTGAGCAGCCCCCCTTCTACAAGTGTACCTGAAACACGGAAACCTGGAGGCACGCGTCGAAGATGGTTTCTCTCCAGGAAAGCCTCACGGAGCAGGTTGGCCCACGGGCTGCACACGGGAGGCAGTTGTGGCCGGTGGCCTAGTGAGTGGGAACGGAGTCCGAGCCGGAAGACGTGGGTTCGGATCCTAGTCCCGTGCACACTCTAGCTGTTTATCCCTGGGCTACTTAGCCTTTCTTTTAGAGAGAGAAGAGAAAGGACTGCGTGTGCTATGAGCTTCAGAAGGCGTGGAGTGTGCAGTTAGCTCAGCTCTCCCTCCTTGGCCCCTGGCCCCTGGGCCCCTAAGAGGCAGCCTGTGAGAAGTTTCTTTTGAACGTCCCCTTCCAGGGGTCGTGTGCTAGCAGTGCACGCGTGTGTGCGTACTTTTGTGCCTGTGTGCGTGCACGCGTGTGTGTGTGTGTGTACGTGCGTGTGCCTGTGTGCGTATATGCATGTGTGTGTGCGTACACGCGTGCGTGCAAGTGTATGCGTGCATGTGTGTACGTGCCTTGTGTGTGCATACGTGTGTGTGCAAGTGTGCGTGTGTGTGTGTGTGGGGGGGGGGGGGGCTGTCCAGTAAGCTGTCGTGTGCTGTTTGCCAGGAGGATCAGGGATCTCACAGTTCCCACCGTTATAAATGTTAGTTTAAATTACACACGACCCTCTGACATGCAGATTTTGCACAATTAAATAATTTGGGGAAATCGGGAATGATTTTGCAAATACGTACTTTGGTATTCGTGTCTTTTCCCATCTCTTCCGTGCCAATCAAGATGATGCCAGTGGGAACAAGACCTGGGCCTGGGGAGGAAACCACTGAGCTGTGGACAGCCTCGGATGCCCACGTCCTTGGTCTCTGGACTGCGAGGCTGTGCGCCCCCCGACACCCCGAGGAGGGCTGCCCAGGGGGAGCTCGGGTGGAAGGCCACCCTCCCGCCTCCTCCGGGACATCAGTGCCCTCTCTGTGCCACTCACCCGAGCCTCCTGCTTGTTCCTGGCTCTTCCCAGTGCCCAGCCCCGATCGCCAGGTTTACGGGGGCACTGAGCCCACTCATCACGGAGAGCCCCAGGGGTGGGCCGTGGTGAGAGCCACTCACCACGATATCGGGCACCAGGCAGCTTGGCCACTTTTCTGGAAGAGTTTGTGTTTGTGGTTTGCTGCAGTGTTTTCTTAAGGAAATTCACTTTTTGATTTTTTTTTTTTTTAATGTGTATTTTGAGAGAGAGCACGCGTGCACACATGAGCAGGAGAGGGGCAGGGACAGAGGATTCCAAGCAGGTTCTGCGCTGTCAGCGCAGGGCCTGACGTGGGGCTTGATCTCAGGAACCTTGAGATCATGGCCTGAGCTGAGATCAAATCGGATGCTTAACCGACTGAGCCCCCCGCTCAGGCGCCCCTAAACTTTTTGATTTTTAATGGTAAATGGAAAAGGTGGGGAAACAAATTCCTGAGAGTATTAAACCGGCACAGCGCCGTGACTTCAGAGGACAGGTGCGTGCAAGATTATCCTCAGCTCACATGTCCCACGTGGAATTTCGGAGAGGGAGCGCTGAAGGCTTGAGTTCCTAGGCCGCCTTCCTCCCTCCCTCGCCCCGTGCACACGCAGCGGTCCTCAGGCCCGGTCAGCAGGTGGCCCCCCACACTTCACATGTAACGCTTCATGGGATGTTTTCAGGGTGAAGAGGGGGCCTTCCGCTAGTCAAAATTTCTTCTAAGATACTTTCCCGTGCGTGAAGAACAAACTAAGACCAGAAGTAAGTTCAGCTGGGAGAACCAGAAAACAAACCGGAACATCAGCGGCTTGAGGAAGATAGGTGGTCATTTGTCCCGTACAGGCTGGACGCTTATACTCAGGAGGCGCTGGGCGGCTCCTGTCTACAGAGTAGTCCCGGCTAGCGGCCCCGTCACCGAGGGGGTGGCCCTCGTCCGGGGATGCGCACCTACGAGCCTGTGTGCGCTAAGGGGTGGCCGGGCCCGGGGAGGTGTCGCTCTGGTGTCGGTTCCTGAGCGCTGCCGCTGCAGGGCTGTGTTTTCTCACATGACGAATGTGAACTGGGTTCTGCTGGTTTGCAGGTTTATTTAAATGAGCAGACGCAGCTATGAAGTAACGTGTAAGCGGCTTATCTCGTGCCCCCGCGGTGTGAAATGTTCCGGATGGAAACCCTCCCTGGGGTCTCTGTTGGCTTACGTGCACTGGAAAGGGACCCTGAGGATCTGGAATCAAAGGCCAGTGAAACAGCGCCCTGAGATGTCCAGGGAGCAGGCTTCACGGGGCAGTTAGTAGATACTGGCCGGACTCAGCAGGTTTGACGTTCTGCTAGTTTTTATTTGCTCCGTGGTGGGAAATTGGATTTGCGAAGAGGAGGACAGAGCCAGCTGTCGCCTGCCCAGCCTGTCCTCAGCAGGTGCTGCCATGAGGGCCCGTGTGGCAGACGCCAGCACGAAGGACACCTTGACCTCAGAAACCCGGGGGCTCAGCCGCGCGGGTTGCCGCAGGGTCGGGCGGGTCAGAGCCTCAGCGCTCTTGCGCGGAGACGCCAGCGTTGTGTTGTTCGCCTGTGGCGCTGCGGCGGGTGCTCAGAGAGAGGCCGTCTTCCGGCAGGGGCGCGCTCCTTTCCTGCTGCGGCTTGGTGCCCGGACGGCCGTTTGCTGGGTGTTTCCGGATGGCGCCCGGCCTGCCCTCCCTCCCTGTTCTTGCCCTCCGTGGGCCGCCTGCTGGGTGGCGGGGGCCTGCCCGCGGATCTCCGCACGGCCCTGTCTCTGGAGCCTCGGACCCAGCCTTCCAGGGCCCCACACCATCTCCACGAGGTGCCCGGGGCTGCTCCCGTGCGGTGTCCACAGCCCGGCGGCGGCCCCCTTCCCCGGGGACGTCGCCTGTCCTCCCCCTGCTCCCCTCTATTTACCCAGGACCTTGAGCCCTTCGGGCCCAAGGAGGCCAGAACGGTGTCGGTCCCCGCGGCCCTCGCCCGCGGCACTCCCTGCACCTGCTCCGGCCCAGCGACCACCTTACACCCAAGTGCTTGTCGGAACCAGAGAGCAGAAGAGCTCACCTCTTCCGGCCGCTTCCGAGTCCCGTAGCTCGCACAGCGGCCCCGGGCGCCCGCCTCTCCCCGGGGTGTCCCCCGTTCTCCGCGCCGGGCTGGCCCACAGCGCCGCCGTGGGCTGTGGGCGTGTCGCGCGTGCTCCCTTGCCAGTCTGCCCCCAAGACTCTCAACTCCTGGAGAGCTGGGTCTTGTCCTTTGTTTTCCTCTTGTGTTCCCGGAGTGCTCGTGGCACCTGGGTAGGGCCCCGTTAGCAGGGTAGCCCGGGCCTGGAACTAGAGATGGCCCACGCGTGTCTCCTCTACCTGTGTGCCAGCTCCCTGCTCACCCCTCCCGCCAGTGCCCCGGTGGCCGGACCTCCGCTGCCCGCTACAGAATCCCCCCGCAAACCTGAGGCTCCGGTAGCCAGGAGAGAACGTGGGCCGGGGGCCTCAGAGCTGGTCGTCAGGGCTGTCTGGCCTTGGGAGTGGCATTCAGGGCCTTCACGGACACGCTGCCCACATGCCCCTCAGTGGTTCCCCTCGCTGTGGCTGCAGGTGGATGCCTTTTGCTGATCAGGATAAAGGAAAGACTGATTTACTTTAGTTTATTTTTTTAAGTTTATTTTGAGCGTGAGAGCGATCAGAGGAGGGGCAGAGAGAGAGGAGGAGAGAGAATCCCAGGCAGGCCCCATGCCCATAGCGTGTCAGGCTCGAACTCCCGAACCCTGACATTGTGTGACCTGAGCCAAAACCAAGAGTCAGATGCTTAACCAACTGAGCCACCCAGGTGCCCGTGGTTTATTTATTTTTTAATACTTCAGTACTATGTGCAAAATTTGGAAGAGTTTTGCATGTAGCGTGTACAGATCTTTCCACATCGATGTGAAAATATCAAAAAGAAAATTCAGTATTTTGTTCCCATTTACGTAACTTGAAAAACATGCTGTATCTGAGTGTTTCCCTGCCTGCGCAGCGCGTCCCTCGGGTCTGGGTGAGCCACACGCAGCTCCGTCGCGAGGCCACCCTGTGGCTGGTGCTGCCTTTTGTGGCCACTCAGGGCCGGCGAGCCCTCGTCTCGATGCAGACTCCTTTGCCCGCGGGGCTGGGCTCGCGTCTGCGTGGCACGGTCTCTCTGCCCTGCATCCCCCGTCTGTGCCCCTGACTTCCCTCGGGTACACGGCGGGCGGGCCGGCAGGGGACCTCCCTCCTCCCGGCCCCGTTGCTCCCCCGACAAAGAGCCCTCCTGGGTCCAGCCGCTCCCCCACCCCTGCTCCTGGAGGTTCCCACTGAGGTCGGGCCTGACGGTTCACCCGCTTCCTTAACCTGCCCACATAGGTGGCGGAGGGCGGAGGGCCCCGCGTTAGCCTCACCCGAGGACTCACGAGAGTGTGCTGGTCCAGACTGTGCCCCCCGGAGGTGTGATTTCATTGGCAGGTTTTGCAGTGTCACCGTGTTTTTAAGTCATGGCCGTCAAAGCCAGCCAGAGGCCGCCCCCAGGTCTGCTGGTTGCCGGAGCATGCCAGCCGGCCGAGCTCTCACCGGGGGCCTGTGACTCCCCTTGGAGCAGCACCCGTCATGGGGCGGGCCCCCTGGTCCTGCCGAGGAAGCTCGGACTCGAACAAGCTCTCGGGCGGGTGAGCCGGGGGCTCCGTGTTCCTTGTAAAGCATGTGACCGTGGCTTTCCCTCCCACAGCTGCCAGGACGCAGGTACTGCCCCGGGTACAATGCGGACGTGGGGGACAAGTGGATCTGGCTGAAGTGACGGACCCTCCTCCGTGGCCTGCATCGCGATGACGGGGACACTTCCGGTCTGCCTCACTCGCGGGGTCCCTGCAGCCTACTCGGGGGGAGGGCTGGGTGAGCCGGAACCAGGCCGCCTGTAGTGTAGCTGCTGGGGGACCGGGAGCCTCTAGTGTTTGGAAGGCGGGAATCTTGTAGCTTTGGGAATGATCCAGAATTATCACCGGGGAAGTAAATCTGCTATTAAAGACCAGATGTTACTAGATGTTACTAGAAGAATTCCCTTTCATTGCAGCCGTGTTCAGTGTCATGCAGATTTTGTACCTGTCTTCACACTTCAAGAAATAAAAATAAAACTGGTTCCGTGGCATTTGCCTCCGTCACACGTCTGCACACGCACACGTCACATACATGTACGTGCACACACGTGTCTGCCTGCACTTCACCGACCATGAGCTTTGATGCATTTGGTTTATTCAGTCAGAGGCGAGGACACAGAGGGCCCCTGAGGTACTTAGCCGTCTGACCGGCCGTCTGGCTACTGCAGGGGGCACAGGAAACAGGCAGGGAAGAAATCACCGCCTGCTTCTAGAACCACCCGTTTCTTCTAAAAGACACGTCAGGAGACACACAGGAGGACCATCGTTGTAATTCCTCCGAAAGCAAAGCAACGAACTCTGTGTTGTCTTCAGAAACGAACATGGAAAGGGAAAATCCCACTTCTCCACTGAGACGTGGAAAACTTCTTGCACGCTCGTTGTAGAGTTCCGCGCGTCAGGGCCGCCGTGGGGCAGGTGCGAGTCGTGGGTCCCGTTGAACCCAGGGCTCCCTCCTCGGAGCTGCACCCCGGCCACCTGCCACCTTTGAGACGTGGGAGACTGACGCGACGTGCAAGTTAACGTCCGGCTCCTGGCACCCCTCCCACCCGTCCAGCCCCGCCCACCCCTCCGGTGCTCGGCGGGCACACGGCCTGCCGTCCCGGGACTGGAGCCTGGGCAGTGCTCTTTGGGCCTGGTGGCCAGAGATCTGCTCTCCTGCCCTTCCCCCCTCCTTCCCCTCCTGCTCCCCTCCTTTTCTTCCTTCTTTTCCCTTACCTCCTTTCCCCTCACTTCCCCTCCCTGCCTCTCTCTTCCCCTCATCTCTCCCCTCCTCCTCCCTCCCTCCATCTACCCCTCTCCCCCCCCCCCCCCCCCCTCTCCGCTTTCCTCTCCCTCCCTCCTCACACCTCTCCTCTTCTTCCCCTCCCTTCTCCCCTACTGCCCTCCCCTCCTCCCCTGCTCCCTCACCTCTTCTCTTTCCTTCCTTTCCCCTTCCCACCTTCCCTTTTATGGGGGTGGGAGGGGGTTAACAACTGAAAATAAAGTTTCCCAGCAGCATGTGACTTGGAGTCAGACCTCAGTGTTGAAGCTTCACGGTTCCCTGAGAAACGCCACCTTCGTCGCCGCTCTGAAGGGTACGGGGCCAGTTGTGGGGCGTTTTCTGGACGAAGTGCCTCAGACCATTAAGGAGAGGAGGAAGGAAAAGAAAAACATCTTTAATTATCTTGGCTGTCCCTGGTGTCTCGGCCCTAACGAGCCCGCTCGCCACGTCGGCCTCCGCATCGCGCCGCTGCATCCCCAGCTGGTGGCGGGGTCCGCTGTGCGGTCGGGCTTGGGTGGGAGCCGGCTCTGCACACGCGGACGCGCCCTTCCCAGCTCGTGTGACAGCACCGGCCGGAGTCCGCGTCTGGCCCCGCGGGCTGTGCGTGCCCTGCCGGCCCGCACACCGGGGCGTTGTGCTGAGCGAGGACCCGGTTCGCTTCTGGCGTCTCCTCTCCTGTGAACAGGCCGGAGAACAGCAAATAAACAGTGTCCAAGCCTCCTCTCCGGACAGAAACCCGGGGGAGGTTGGCAGACGCCCCTGTAGGATCTCCTGACTTCAGAGCACCCCATCATTTCGTTTCACAAAAGAAGCTTACCGCCCCCGAAAACCCCAGAGTTGAAATAAAACCCTGTGTTTTAAATACCCCGTGTCGGAATATTTGCTGCTTTGGGGACCAGGGCCTAAGTGTTGCAGCAACGTGGTTTTGTCTGCAGTTTTTCTTACGGGCGTGTGCGCGGACGGGAGAGTTTTGTGTTATGGAAAAAGTGCTGCTTTTTCTCTCAAGGACTTGTCTGTTCTACCGGCTCTTAGAAGCAGAAGGTTGCGAACACTGAGCTTCTTAAAGGGAGTCGGAGATACTCCTCGCGTCCTCTCTGCAGCCGCTGCCTCCGCCAGCCCTGCTCCTGCACAGGTGTGTGGCTGGAGCAGCCGGTGAGGGGACGCAGGTGTGCCAGAAGCCCCCGGTCACGTTGTGCTTCCATTTCAGAGACAAAGGAAACTCGTGTCTTCCTTGCCAAAAGCCACTGTGTCTGTCCAGAGTCCCATTTTTCCCCAAAGCCTGCCGGCTCCTGACTTGGCTTGGGGTCCTTCTGGGTCCTGTCTCCCAGTTGCCCATTTCTGGATTGCTTGTCGTTAGCGGTGCACATGTCAGAACAAAGGGGCCAGCCGGCAGCTGCTTTCTCGTAGGAAGGCACAGTCTGTGCTCACACTGGGGCAGATCTGCAGGACGTGGGGGGTTGGCAGGGTTGGGGGTGGAGAGAAAGCCACAATTACTGTCACGCATTTGGGCTTGCACAGGGAAGGCTGTGTAGGCAGCAGCCCCTGGCTGGCTGGTCAGGACCCGATGAATGGAAGAATGTACCCAAGTAATTCTAGGTTTTATACCTGGGTGGAAATAAAAGCTGGGGACCTGAGGCTTTGCTTTAGGGAAATCGGGAGCCCGAAAACGGAGGCAGAGATTCGCAGCAGTCACCCCCATCGAGAGGGAGCATCTCGTATCGTCTGGATTTCACAAGGGAAAGGGCACTTTGCGGGAACGTGTCCACGACGTGAGTGGCCCTCACCCTCAGCCCTCCCAGTGCCTGCCTGGGCTCATTCTGGTGCCCCGTTGTGCCGGGGACCCCCACCTGGACTCTGCTGGGCTGCACCCTGTTAGAAACTCCTCCCCAGAAGCCCCGAAGAGCCTAAAACTCCGTGCAAGATGTGGTCGTCTGGCCTGCCACCACCACCGGCCCGAAGTCACCGAAGGCAGCTCATGTAAGGGCTGTTCCAACGGGAAGCCGATGAGACACAGTGGTCAACTCTTTTCTTAAATGCATATATATGTTTTGTTGGCCTATACTGTTGACTTGAAGTTCTTAATTAAAAAATGGTTTTAATAAGAACGGTAGCAGATTTTCCTAAGTGTTCCTTCCAGGGTTAATGTGTAGCTTCGAGGTTAGACCCACCCTTCACTTGCATTCCGGGAAGCAGTCTGTTCAGTGCTATGTAGTTTCGGGGAATTAATTTTTTTAATGAGGCTGTGCCCAGCGATGTTTCCAAAATCCCTCCTGTAGTTTCCACAAAGGCATCTTCCTCTGTATATTTAGTGCGGTAATGAACCCACTCGCAGTGGAGGCCCACGGAGCCTGCGTCCCGGCCGCCGCACCGTAGCCCCGGACGTGCTGAAGTGATCACGGCCGTGGGGCCCAGCGGCGGGGCGAGCGCATTGGCCCAGCAGGTCGGGCCCGACCCTGGGGCGCCCGACTCAGCTTCCGGAGAAGAGCAGCGTGGCTTCGGGGGGTGCGGGGCGTGTGGCTCTTCTGGTGGATCCGGATGGGACGCCAGGGGGACACAGTCTCAGAGGACAGTGTGTCGGGGTGCTGGAGGCCTGGTGGGGAGATCCGGGGCACGGGAGCAGGGACAGTAGGGTGGAGGCGCAAGCTGGAGGGAGAGCGGGGTCCTTTCCAGCCAGGAGCTCCCTCCGGAGAGCCGCGGTCCAGCATCGCTCCTGCCAGAAGCAGGCTGGCATAGGCGCTTCCCCGCTCCTGGTGAGCCCTGTTCTGTCACGGAGCGGGAGAGGGACACCTGCTGTGCCGCCCGCACTCCTGGAGGGGAGGGTCACTGGTGCTGGACACCCGCTCCCTCTGACTCTGAGAGACGCTCAGGCGAAAGGCACCACGTGTCTCTGAATGTCACAGCACAGAGGGCACGACCTGAACCCTTCTGTAAAAATCGGGAGCCCGAAGGATCGTTTTAATCTTGGTATCCTACACGCACGAGGTGAAGCGGGGGCCCAGGCCTCGCACCACGACGGACGTGGTGTCGGACGGGCCCCGGGGTGGAGTCCGTGTCTGGCCCCGCGGGCTGTGCGCGCCCTGCCGGCCCGCACACCGGGGCGTTGTGCTGAGCGAGGACCCGGTTCGCTTCTGGCGTCTCCTCTCCTGTGAACAGGCCGGCGAACAGCAAATAAACAGTGTCCAAGCCTCCTCTCCGGACGGAAACCCGGGGGAGGTTGGCAGACGCCCCTGTGGGATTTCCTGACTTGAGAGCAGCCCGTGACTTGGTTTCACGTCAGGGCCAAGCTCGGCCTGGACTCCTGTCCGTGCTGGCTGCTCACGGGCCCTCGCCTTAGAGACGCTGCCACCCGTGCGCGGTGGAGAGGCGGTGTTTTGTCGGGCGCGTGTGCACCTCGCCTGTGATGCCGTGGACGGCCCATCGTCAGCCGGTCGGGGGCTCTGCCGGGGCCCAGGTGGGCAGCGCGTCCGCGGCTGGGCTCCCAGGCCAGTCCTGGTGTTGGGGCTCGGGGAGTAACTCCGGACGCTGACCTGAGGTCGGGTTGCCCTTCTGCTCCCTCCTCTTCTGAACCTGACCCCGGGCAGCGGACCAGCCCCCGACCCTGCACCGGGGGCAGCTCCGGGGCCACTGCAGCGTCTGCCCCTGGGGTTCCTGTGCCCCACACGGTCCTGCTGCCTGCCCGCCTCCCGCCCTCGCCACCGAGGAGTCAAGGCCGGGGCAGCAGTCGTGTCCGGGGCCAGAGTCTTGTGCACCTGGCCCGGGGCTCAGAGCTGTTGACCGCCCCCTCCCTAAGAGCCCGGGCCCCTAAGGGCACAGTTCTTGGTCATCTCCCGGAGCCCCGGCAGGCCCTCTAGCGGAGTCGGCACAGAACCGTGCCGGATGTGAGGGCCACGCCTTGTGGGACACCTGGGGGGCCAGGGTTCTGAGTAGATGGGTAGTTCTCCCCCCCGGCCCCCGTCCCAGCTGCTGTGCCGCAGAGCACCTTTGGGAGAGGGCAGCGGGCTGGACCTTGAGGAGGAGGACAGGGTGTGTCCTAGTGTGGCCGTGGGACAGCACTCTACTGGTCACGTTGACGTGACCTCTCCGCTGTCTCGGCCTGAACACCCGCACTGGTGCTGCCCCCGCGCACACGGGCGCTAGGAGGCCCCGCAGCCCTTCTCCGCCTTCCCGTTCTGTAGAAGGAAGGGGGGGGGGGGTGGCCACATGGCCCCCAGCATGTTGCTAAGACGCGCCCGATGGCGGGTGTCCGCGTATTTCCCGTCCATAGTATTTGTGCCCTTAATGTGAAGCCTGCTTTCTCAGTGGACAAACGTAATAGACTCGTTTCTGTTCAAATGAAAAGCGAAACGAGCTTGCTACGCACCGGCCAAAGCCGAAATTAAAACGAGCCCCTC